>NC_056750.1:47847963-48130463 GCF_019279795.1 Protopterus annectens
AAAAGTTTTAAATATATTTAGTAATAAATAATAAAAGAACAAGACAATACTCAAACAACAGTAACTACAGAGTTCAGAATCACAAGAAATATGTTAAAACAACATTGCATGACAGTCTCAAATGAATACAGAAAACATCTAAACTAATCTTTACTATATTCCTAAATATATCTAAAAGAGATACTATGCCTAAATCTTACTTACAGACAACACACAGGCAGACGTGCTGATGATGGATGTATCCAGGTCCAAGACAAGTTACAAAATGCACAAGTCTCTCTCTCTCTGAGAGAGTTCTTAAATTAATATGACATATTACAGCTGGGTTAGCCTGGATGACCTCACTCTTTGTCATCTTCCTTCAGTTCTCAGGTTAACAGAAACTAAGAAATTAACACCTCTGTGTCGAAAATACATATCTCTCAGAAGCGTGCAGCTGCTAGGAAGTTATAGAGCAATAAAAACACTTCACATTTTAAACATAGCAATAACTTTTCTCCAAGACAATATAAAAAACTTCTAGATCTAGACATCCTGTCTCCTTGCTGCATTAACTAACTTTTATTGCACATCGTAAAACACTTTTAATTTCAATTTATTTTCTTGAAGTTTTGTAAGTTAACTCTATAAGTTTCAGCTTCTACTATTACGACATGCATTTACACAGGTATATAGTTTATATACATTTCTGTTCTTTTCCAGTAGGGTACACTGTGGTTACATTTTAGCTTAGTACTTTACACACACATCTGCACTAGTAGTTTAATATACACATATATAGTTCTCTTACATTTGTAAGACAAATATATGAATCATATTAATATTCATAAATGCCATATGATTATTTACAAAATTCCAGATAGCTGGGCTGGCAGTGTCACACTGCAGATGCGTATGGGACTTGTGTTCTCACATGCTTACACAGAAAATCAGTGCTGTGCAAAGGAAGATCTCTGTTGCTTTTTTTTTTTTTCTTAATTTAAAAGAAAAAAGAAAACAGGAGACTTTTAACGTTCAGGAGAGCCAGGGCAGAAATAATAAAATGATAATCAGGTATGTTTCTTTAGTTTTGGAGAACACAGCTGATTATCTTCACTGGAGACTTTTTAACATTCAGGAGAGCCAGGGCAGAAATAATAAAATGATAATCAGGTATGTTTCTTTAGTTTTGGAGAACACAGCTGATTGTCTTCACTGGAGACTTTTAACATTCAGGAGAGTCGGGGCAGAAATAATAAAATGATAATCAGGTATGTTTCTTTAGTTTTGGAGAACACAGTTGATTATCTTCACTGGAGACTTTTAACATTCAGGAGAGCCGGGGCAGAAATAATAAAATGATAATCAGGTATGTTTCTTTAGTTTTGGAGAACACAGCTGATTATCTTCTTATTTTCCTCTGCATCATCTCCCTTGTTCATTTGAGGTTTTCGGTTTTATAAATTTATTAAAAAAAAAAAAAAAAGAAAAGTAAAAATTTTATGAGATATATACTAATGGAAAAAAGCCTGGGGCTATCGGACCTTTTTTAATTGGTATATTCTCAAATTTACAATGGGCACACTGGTTTGACTGAGCAATCAGAGTGCTCATTTTTCAATATTACTGGCCAGTCATTGTATAATAGTAAATAAAGCACATTGGTAAAAATGAAGTAATCTGTCAGCCCTAATATTAAGTACTGATGCAGTTGATACATATTCATTTAAACCTGGAGAAAAAGTAGCACAAAGTCTAAGATGCCACATAAGTTATCTGTAAGTAAGCCAGCACTTCCAGTCACCCCCCCCCCCACCCAGGATTAATGCTGACAATTTCTAAAATCCCAAAGGAAAACATTTTAAAACCACAACAGCCTGTAAAATGTATAAATCATTGGTTTCTTTGTGGTTTGCAATATCATAAATGTGTTCACAAATTTGTGTTTTAAGTGATCTTTCAGTTTTCCCTATATAATATGCTGGACATTGATCACAAGTTGCTAAATAAACAACACTGGATATATTGCAGTTATCTTTTTGGAACATAACATAACTTTTAAGAATGTTATTCAGTGTACATATTTGCACTTTTGTAATGTATGAACACTATTTGCAACAGCCACAAGAATATGTCCCCACTTCTTAAATCCCTGAAATTTTATTTTCAAATAATTGTTTGAAATTTTTGGCTGTTTTAGTAATAAATGTTGGTGCTATCCCCAACCATATTATGAATGTCATTATTAACTTTAAAAATGTTCCAGTTACATTGAACTATATCTCTAATTTCACTGGAAAAATGGTTGTCTTGAATGGTAAATGTTTTTTCATATATTACCTCACTAGTAGCTTGAGGTGGTTTACTGAGCTCCAGGCCTAATAGGGGTTTGAATCCTCCCTGCCAGCCATCATATGCTTTTTTGATCAAGTAGTTAACTAGATTATCTGGATATCATCTTGCAATAAACATGTTTAAGTTTCATAAGTTCGTCCCACATCTCTTCATACTGGGATGTCATTCTTGCAACATGAATAGCCTGACCTTTTACTAAACTTTTGTTATGAAAAAATGGATGATAACTAGAAAAGTGTAAGTAGGCATTGCAGAAAGTTTCTTTTCTGTAAATATTAGATTTACACCCTGACCTGTGTGGGATATCAGGGTATTCAGATAATAGATCTTTTCCTTTTTCCAGATGTAGGTGAACTTTAAATACTGAGTGGTACTATTCAGGTAGGTGAAAAAGGAATGAATTTTATAGTCTATGCCATCCCACACGATAAAGATGTCATCCAAAAATCTAATGTACAAGTGGATCTTCTTAACAAAACTGCTAGTAAATACATGTTGGTGTTTCCACCCCAATGACACAGTATTAGCAAAAACTGGGTGCATGCTGCACCCATGGCAACATCCTTAATTTGTTGAAAGTACTCACCTTTGAAAAATATAAAATTATTTTCCAAAATCAGTGACATAAATTCTGCCAATAAACTCTATTGTGAGATAGCGAGGAAAACCTGCAGAGAGTACTGTGGAACATTTCTAGTCCTTCTTGTTTAGGAATGACAGAAAACAAATCAATTACATGTACTGTCAAGAAAATTAAATCCTTTCTCCAATAACTATTCTTTAGGTGCCCCAAGAAATGCCATGAGTCTTTTATAAGGTGAGGTGTTGCTTCAATCATGGGTTTAACCCACTGGTCAACATGTACTGCCATAGGGTGTTTTTTCGAGTCTATATCACTTCAGCAAACTGTCATTTCAATGAATGGCATTTAATCGGCAATGCCATTCATTGAATTCCCCTCACCCCTCGCTACTTGCATATACCAACTTCGAGATCGCACTATAGTGGGGAAAGGGCAAATTTCTTGATCCTCGCTGTAGCACAATCGTAGTATGAATAGTTCGACGAAGGGCATGTTCCATGTAATTGCACTGAAAATGACATTCTATGAACTGATTTTTCACTGAACTAATAGGGAGCTGGGTTTTCAACCCATGTGCTGAAACAATGGGTTGAAAGGGGGAGATTATGCACATATTTGTGGATTTTTGGAATGCCAGAAATAGCAGGGATGATAGGTTTAGGCTTGGAAAGAAATTTAAAAGTCTCTATACTGATACACTGTCCAGAATGTACTCTTCCAAATAAGAGTCAATTTTGCGATGTGCAATGTTAATCTGATTTCTAGATGTGGGGGAATATGCATCTGTGTTGTGTAAAATGTCTGATATCACATTTAAATAATCATGCACCTCAAATAAAATAGCACTACCCCTTTTGTCAGCCTTCATTATCCATAGATTACTGTCTTTTCTGAATAAGTCTAAAAGTTCTTTTTCTTTTTTGGTAAAATTATAAAATACCCTTTTATTTGGAGAATACATAGTGCACCTATCCTCCATAGCGGCTTTTTCAAATAACTGGATGGTAGGATGGAAGGCTGCATTAAAAGTGCTGCATTTCTTAAGTGTACTCCTATGACTTGACGCAGCCTGAGCATCTTTATTGGTCTTATTCTGAAAAAATATATTAAAGTTCAACTTCCTTGTGAATAACTTTAACTCCACCAATGAATCTGCGATGTCAACTCCCCTTGTGGGAATAAATTTAAAACCTTTTAGAAATAGTGTAAAGCGGTCTTTAGTAATATGGTAACAGGTATAATTGAAGCAGATAGACACAAAAGCCAGAAGAAGTAGCTGAACTGAACCCACTCAAAGTATTGCAGGCTGCAAATCACCACACAGTTGTAGAATGCAGAATCCACTTTATTAGCTTCAGACAAAAAATCCAAGGATGAGCGCTTTTGTACAGAAAGATCTAGACTTCATCAATTTACCCCACAAAGTTGCTTCCTTCTTATACAGTCCAAACAGGAAGTTCCACCCAGTTATAAACTAATCAATTACAAAAGAAGAAGGGGGTGGCAGAGGCCAAGACGAACGTACAGCATTACTGAAGTAAATGAATATGAATTTGCATGAAAGTAAAGAAGCAGTCATTGACAAACAGGGCCTTTTGTGCTAAACTCCTTGAGGTCACAAAGATTCTGTCTATTTATGGTCATCAAAGAAATGTCAGGATTCAGCATAAGTTTCTGTAAACAAGTAACTTTAGTATGAAAAACAAGGCAGCAGAGCATAAACGGTGTTAACGCTTCATCACCTCAGACCCAAATGTCCAACAGCTCAATGCTTGCAATGCACTGTGGTTTAGACTCACTCTTCAAGGGTATTAAAAGGACAATGTCATTACAGACATATTCACAGCATATATGTCCATTTTAGCAGCTTTGATTCACTTTCCAATGCAGATTCAGACTTAACTAAATCCTAAACAACAAAAATAACAACAACAATAATAAAGGTAGCTTATAACACATTAAAACATGATGTGTTATATCCATTCTTTAAAGGCTTTAACAGATTCTGCATTGTTATATAAAGCGCTTATGCAGCCAATGTCACTTGGAGCCTTCTTGTGTTCTTTCGGCACCTTAAACCCTGTTTGGAAATGTGAGTATGATAATCTATAATCTTCAGAATTAAGAAATGATAGAATTGCACTCTAGAATAACACATAACTCTGAAATAAAATGAAGTACAGTTAAAACAGCTATGTACAATTAATCAATTAGAGGGCAGCTTTACTGTTACAAGGACCAAGCCTTGGGATTTACTGTTGTACTGAGCATACACATACATACATACATATAAATGTATTATCTTCTTCAGGGATGGGCGCAATAATCATAAAACATTCAAATAAATAAAAGGAAGTGGTACTGAAAGGCCATATTTCCACAAACAAACCACACAACAAACTATGAAAAGGATTCCCAAAGGGAATACTTGGTTACAAGAAGTACATTTACCCCCCACCCCCATCCCTGTGTTATCTGTTTTGAGACACAAGTAGAAAGAAGTTTGAGAACATTGCATTTTAGTCCAGTCAACAGAACTTTTAATAATTTAACTCATAGGGAATGTTCCCTTTTGAGAGAATTTTCTGTGGACAGAGTTACTTGGGTTATGAAACCAGACGGGGGAGTGGTAATACTGATTCTCAGTATGGGCTACATAGGGAGAATGTTTAACTTTTTAAACAACGGTAATAGATATGAAAATGTTTCTTTAAATGAAATTTATGTTAGCTGTCATAAGATTGATTTATTGTTGGAAGATTTGTTTTTGCCACTAAAGGTAGATGTCAGTTTGTATAATTATTTTAAAGTTAATGACCCTTGAGTACTGCATATTTTTGGCATCCTGAAGGTTCATAAAAATATTTTTTTCCACCTTTGAGACCAGACGTTTTGGGTTGGAGTTCAAAAATGGAACCTTTTGGAAACTTAAAGGTTCTTTGGATAAGTTTCTGCACATTTTAAAGACTCATGGCATTTTTTGAGACAATTAAAAAGGTTAATTATTCAAAGGATGTTCTATTTGTTACACTGGATATAAAGGACCTATTTTCACTTATCCAAATGACATAGGACCAGTTTGGTTTGGGGAAATTTTAACCAACATTTTATCTAATTCTAATTCAGACATTAGTATTATTAAAGAATCCCTGGAACTAGTGATGAACAACAATTTTGTTATTTATGAGGGAGAATACTATCATCAAAGAAAGGGAGTAGCGATGGAGGCTTCACGCACCCCAGTAGATACCATTCTGGTAGTTTTATACTTGGAAGTCAGTGTCCTTTATCCATCAAAGTATTCTACTGCTTGGAAAAACACATTTTCTAATAGCTACTTACATTACCAGAGTTGTCACCCTTATAAACACAAAGTTAGTGTAGTAAAAGAACAAATGGCGAATGTGTCAAGATTAGTTTCTGAAAATATAATGTTTTTGGATAAAATGGACTATTTATTAAGATTATTTTTGGGAAAAGGCTACCCTTATAGTTTTATTAGAGAGAAGAGAAGAAAACATGAAGTTGTCAGTGGCAGAGTTGATAGATTTCACCCCTATTTTGAAAGGCAGAATCGTCAAACCTAGGTCCACCTTGTCACATTTTTCTAAACAGAATTTTTTCTCACTTTTTCAAACAGAATTCCACAGATTATAATTATTATTTATACACATTGGGGTACCCTTACTCATTTTGATGACCTAAGGGACATTGTGGCACCCTAGTCTAATTACATTTTCATGTGCAGTATCAGTATTAAGAAAAACCTGGAATGTCATTTGTGAAATGCAGCACCTGTAAACAATGTAATTTTATAGATATAAAACAAGAAAATGCAATTCTTCAGGTAATTAAGAAAGCCACCAGGCTCCCAAATACCAATTGTGGTACCAAAGTAGTGGTATACATTGCTATCTGTTCCATATGTGGCTGTTTCCACAGTAGTGGTATACATTGCCATCTGTTCCACGTGTAGTTGCATCCACTAAGGGAATGCATCTACGAGCACAATTATGCTATTAGGGTGGATAACATTAAAATGCTTTGTTAAAACATTCAAATGTGTATTCTAATTTTGGCAAGTTTAAGTTTTCTGTATTACAAAAAAATTCAGGTCGGACCATTATTGCAAAATTGGGGAATGATTTAGAATGCAGGGGGCTTTGATGACAGGAAAAACTGCAGGTCAGTGTTTTCCCAGGAATTAAGAATGCCACTAATACTAATTGTTTATGAAAGAAAAACAGAAGTATTTAAGATTAATGTGATTTTAATTATTTATACCTTGTCATAATTCTATTTGCTATATTCATCATTTTAAAATGTATATAACACAGAGAGATTGTTTTAAAGGTGTATTTCAAATGACATTATTTTTTTAGGCATGATCTGAAGTTGTTAATCTTCTTCCTATTCAGCACTGATGGGTTCGGTTCTGAGCCCTCGGAACCAAGTCGGCCTTATACCAAGCTTGCGTGCACCAAAATCTCTCGAGCTAAGCTGCTACCCACAATGCCCTTTACTCAGTTATCTCAGATCTCATTTGCCACGCAGCCATATAACAGCGTTTCACTGAGTTCTCCAGCTAAGTGATGTATCTTATACAAGTTTTTTTTTTTTTTTTTTGTATCTTTTACAAGTTTTTGTAAAAGTTTTTTCCTGTTTATAGTCTGTTCTTGATATCTCTGTTGTTTCAGCTCTACCCACAGGTATCTCTTTCTTACCATTGTTGGTATTGTCTAACTTTCTACCCTTGAGGTATCTTATTACCGTTGTTGGCATTTCCTCTCTCTCTTTACTTCATTTCCTCCACTTTCCTCGCTCTTTCCCTTTTGTGTGAGAGTGCGTTCTGTTATGTCTGAAAAGAAGGGAACTACGGGGTTTAAACACTGCTCTTCTTGCAGTGGTAAACTTCCTAATAGTGACCTCCATGAAGACTGTGTGTACTGTTTTGGGGTTCCGCATTTGTCGGCAAAACCCCCATGTGATATTTGTGCTAGCTTCAGTCAGCAGATGCTGAATGAATGTCAGAATAAACTGATTTTGAAGGGCCTACTGGCTTCACCTTTTTTTGGAGGCTATTTCTGAGGTGGAGGTCTCATTCCCTCCTTCTGTGGACAAGAAACATCCTCACTCTGACCCCTCTTCACCGGCCAGTGACAAAGGTAAAAGCCATAAACACAAGGCCCAAAAGTCTTCCTCAGAGCACTGTACTGCCTCCTCGGTTCTGACTACTATATCGGTTCCGAGCTCGGCTCCAGCAAAGTCTACTGAGGAAGCCTTGTCAGCGCCAATCCTGGCACCAATGACTATGGCACTGTCTACCGCCTTGGTTCTGATCAGTTTGTCTGTTTCTGTCTCGGCACCGACATCGCCCATTTCCACTCTGATACCAGTTCCGACAACAACCTCGGAACCATTTTTGTCATCCACCCCTGTTGTGACCTCGGCTCCAACCATACTGTTGTTGCTGGTTTCTAAATTGGAATTGTTGGTGCAGTTCTGTGATACACCACGGACCCGATACTCATTGACTGTAGACCCGTTTGCCAGACTAGCTTGTAGCCCCTTTTTGGACCAGCCTGATTCCCCCTCAGGGGCATCGGTAAGATCCACCAGGAGCATTTCAGAATTGGATGTTGTGCACCTTTTTGACCAACTTCTGACCACCAGGGGAATTTTGAAATCTGCCTAGACCCTATCCCACTCCAGGCTTTGTGTCTATTACTCACAGTTACCGCTACTTACTCTCCTCCCTTGGGTGCTTCAGTTCCAAGGCTCATTTATCCAATGTTTTCTAGAGGGCCCCCTTCCTTGGTGCTGACAATGACAGTATCTGAGGCCCCGAAGCCCCTTTGGGTGTCGGTTCCACCAGAACCTACCCTCCCTCAATCTCATGCTTGGGGGGATGGAACCTCCGGTTCCAGTTTCGGTTCCGATGGTGCTGTCAGTCCCAACTTTGGATCCGAGGGTGACTACCACTCCGAGTTTGCTTGAGGCTCCATCCCTGAGGGTGGACCGTGTGGAGCTGGGTGTGACTCCAGTCCAGATTTTGTCTTCTTCGGTTCTGGGCTCCCACTCCTCTTCGGGTGGGCCAGCTTTCCAGGTGATGGAAAGGGTGCTTGCTTCTAGCAATCCTCCTATGTTGGTTATCCCCCCAGTTCCTTCTGAGCCACAGCTGTCAAAGGCCACCTCCCCAGGACTCCGACAGCTGAAGGCCTAGGAAACCCCTACCCAGGGTATTTCCCTTTCTAAGTCTTCTTCGGATGCTCCCACCTAAGAACCTCCATGAAAATGGGTGTGTAAGAGGAAACACATGGACTCCCCAGAGGAGTCCCTCACAGAAGATATGGACTACAATGATGGGGAAGGGTCCCCAAGGTCACCCCCCTGATGATGTCTCCTTCGGAGACATCATGGAAATCTTGAAACAGATAGATGACTGGAAGCCCTTCAACCCTTCCTCAGAGGAATCCATATTCGTGCAGGCCTTTCACTCTCAGCCCTCTAGTTCTTGGGTGACCCCCCCCCACCGATGAGTTGGTTAAGCTCATCGTGCAATGGTCTTGGCAGAACCCGGACTCCATTGTGGCTATCCACAAGAGATCAGACAAGGTACTCTCCCCTCCAGAGGATCGACCCCATTGTTCTAGATGTTTGTTTTTTGTATTATGCTGGATGTACTGTATTTGTATAACTTGATGTTGGAGCTTTTCTCCCCGGGCCTCCGCTGAAAATGGACCTGGTCCAGTCAGAATTTCCTGGTTAACAAATGTAAAATAAATACCAGTGGATGCTATGGTGGTGGTGGCAGCCACGGAAAAGGACCTTGCTGAAGAGGGTCCTGCTGTTCACCCGCCCAACAGAGAGTCCCGAGCAGTGGACAGGTTAGGGAAGTGAGTTTTTGCATCAGCAACCTTTGCAGTTAGAACTTTTTGGCACATTTTACGAGGCTCCAGAGAGATCTTATCTCCGAATTCTCTGGAACCCTCGCAGGCCAAGTATTGGATGGAGCACGAGATAAAGTTGCTTCCCAACTTGCCACCCTACAGTCAATATCCAATTCATCCACAACATTGCTGTCACACACAACTGAAGGAGCAGCTAGAGCTGCGGGTGCAGGTGTAGTCATGAGACGTCACACCTGGATGTGCATTTGTGACCTCACGGACTCCTTCAAGTCTTCTTTTTAAATGCTACTATTGAGCCATCAGCTCTGTTTGGTGCTAAGGTCAAGGATACATAAGCTAGGTGCAAGCAAGATGGGAAGACCTTGACTGCCATTGTCCCATGCTTTTCCAAACCTCAGCATTCCTTCTCCAGGAATCAGAGGAGCGGGAAGATGTGGCACAAGAAGTCTTAAGGTCCTTTCCAAGACGCATGTGGTGAGGACTCTTCCAGAGGCAGAGGGGGTTCCAATAAAGGAAGATGTCCCTTTCAGGGCAGAGGGGGTCCCAGAAACCAGGGCTCCAGAGATTCCTTCTCAGGTAGACCATATCAGTGCTCCTGAGGTGCTGCCCGATAGCTTTCCTCTGGAAGCAGTCGAGGAGCATTTTTCTCTGCACCAAGCTGCCTGTCTGTCCATTATAAATGATCAGTGGGTGCAGAGAATCTTTACCAGAGGCTACCATATCTCCCTAATAACTTATTCAAGACCTCCAAAATCCCTTCCCGATGTTCCACTTAGTTAAAGGGAGGAGGAAGCTTCCAAAATATGAAAGCTATGTCAAAAACGAGCCATCCAACAGGTCCCCCCAGATCAGTGTGGATCAGGGTTCTACTCAAGATTCATTTTGGTGCCAAAGAAAACAGGGGAAAGGAGGCCCATTCTGGATCTCAGCCAGCTAAACAAATCAGTAGTTCAGACCAAATTCCGCATGGTCACGATTCAAACCATCCTCCCCTTTCTGCGGGAGGGTGTGTGGATGTGCTCATTAGATCTCCAGGATGTGTATTACCATATCAAGATGGACAAGCTCTCCAGGAGCCTCCTTCACTTCCAATTGGGAGCCAATCACTACCAATTCAGAGCCCTGCCTTTTGGTCTCTTGACAGCCCCCAGAGTATTCACAAAATGCCTTGCAGTGGTAACAGCTCATCTGAGACTTCAAGGATTGCAGGTGTTTCCGTACCTAGATGATTGGCTCCTCTCTGCCCCACCAAGCGTCTTCTGGTCAGGGCCCTCCGCTAAACCTTGGTTCTAGCGAAGTCACTAGGCATCACCATACATTGGGAGAAATCCAACCTTCAACCCTCAGAACAACTGGAATTCATAGGGGCAAGATTCAACACCCAGTCAAGCCTTGATCTCACTTCCTCTTCACAGGCTTCAGAGACTAATGGCACAAGTTCAAGTGATACTCTGTTGAAGAAATGTATCTGCAAGGGAAGTTCTCCAAGCCTTGGGATCTATGGCTGCAGCCATCCCTATTGTTCCCTTAGCCAGACTACACATGAGATTGCTACAATGGCTCCTTCAGGCCCAGTGGATACCCAATCTTCACCCCCTGAGCGCACAGATTCTCCTCACCGACACTTGCAAACTAGACCTCCTCTGGTGGATGAGTACGGACAAAAATCTTTGGTGTTGCCCCTTCCAGTCTCCCCAGCCCAGCGCCATGGTGACCATGGATGCTTTACTGATGGGGTGGGGGTCCACTTCCAGAGAAAGTCATTAAAAGGCATGTGGTCCAATGTAGAGGTCAACTTACATATCAATGTCCTGGAATTAAGAGCGGTGATATTGGCGTTGCAAGCTTTTCATCTGCTCCTTCTGTCCGGAACGACTGCTGTCCAGTCGGACAATATGTCCATGGTCTGGTACATAAACAAACAGGGAGGGACCAAATCCTACCACCTATGTTGCGAAGCCATGAGAATCTGGCAGTGGGCGATAGCTTCCAACCGCTTTCTGATCACAACACCTATCCAGGGGAGCTCCAATGTGATTGTGGACAGGCTGAGCAGATGCATTCTCCATCCTCATGGGTGGTCTCTCAACCTGAGTGTGGCAGCGGAAATCTTCAGCCGTTGTACCCAGCCATGCTGCAACCTTTTCGCCTCCCCCTCAAACACAAATTTAGCAGCTACTTTGCCCTCTTTCCCCCTCTTGGAGAGTCACCAAAAGACGCTTTGGTTTACAATTGGCCCACAGGTCTCCTTTATGCTTATCCTCCAAGTCCTCTGATCCCCTTTGTTCTAAGGAAAGTGATTCGGTTGAGAAGCAAAATGATCCTCACTGCCCTGTTCTGGCCTCATCAAGTATGGTTTCTCTTCCTCCGACCTCATCTGTTACAACCTCCTTGGATCCTAGACCCTCATCGGGACTTCATATCTCACTCACAAGGGCTGACTCCCCCGAATCTGTCCACTCTTAAGCTGACAGCTTGGTTTCTCCACTTCCATTAGTTGCCAGGCAGGAAACCCTCTCTTCACCCGTATGTGATATTATCTTGGCCTCTCATAAGCCATCCACCAGGAAACTTTACAGGGACAAATGGAAAAGATTCTCTATTTGGTCACGTAATCAGAAGTTAGACCCGTTCTCAGCCCCCGTAGCCACTATTCTTCATTATCTGGCTGAACTGTTCGACAATGGGACCTCAGCTTCCACCATTCAATTCCATCTAGCATCTGTTTCCAACTTCCATAATGGGTCAGATGGAGTCCTGGTTATTTCCTCTTGCCTTTGCAAGACCTTCCTCAAGGGTATTTTCCACAGCAGGCCTCCCATCAGACAGCTGGTGGGGGCATGGAATTTGTCCTGGGTACTGCAGTCTCTTTCTCTGCCCCCTTTTGAGCCGGCTGCGACATGTGATCTAAAATTCCTGTCATGGAAATCATTATTTCTGGTGGCTATAACTTCAGCCAGAATAATTTTTGAATTACAAGCATTATGTAGCAAGAGCCCTTATCTGATCTTTCATAAGGACAGAGTATCACTTCGTACTAACCCATCCTTTCTCCTCAAAGTGGTTTCTGATTTTTCGATTAACCAGTCCATTGAGCTCCCTGTGTTCTTCCCAAATTACTCTAACAAGGGAGAATGCTGCCTACATTCCCTGGAAGTTCATAGATAATTATGTTTCTATCTGGACAGAACTAAATCCTTTCGCAAGTCGGACCAGCTTTTCATCTCCTTTGCAGGTCCTAGAATGGGAGGCGCAGTATCGAATGTTACTTTGTCTAAATGGCTCAGGGATTGCATTGCCTTCACATATTCACTTACAGAGGGATCTAAGCCTGGCCAAATCAAAGCTCATTCAACTAGGGCTATTGCAGCATCTGCTGCCTTCCACTCTAGGGCTTCCGTGGATGACATTTGTGCAGCTGCCATTTGGGCTAAGCCCCACACCTTTATCAAGCATTACAAATTGGATCTGATCTCCAGGGGAAGAGCGGCCTTTGGTTCAATGGTTCTCAGGAATGTTCTTCCATAAGGGCCACCCATGTTCTCCAAGTAGTTGGGGACTCGGTCCCATCACTGATGAATAGGAAGAAGATTAACAACTTCAGATAAAGAAGTTATGTCTTACCATAACATTCCATCTGAGTTGTTGATCTTCTTCCAGTCATCACACCCTCCCACCGACCCCCTCCAAAGGTTCCTGGCGGATCTTCTGGGTCTTTGTGGTGTATTAGGGTTTCTGCGCAGAGATGGTCTCTGACTTATTTCTTCTTCTATATGTTGCATGCAAACTCGATTTGAGGTAACTGAGTAAAGGGCATTGTGGGTAGCAACTTAGCTCGAGAGTTTTTGGTGCACGCAAGCTTGGTATAAGGCCGAATCGGTTCCGAGGGCTCACAACCGAACCCATCAGTGATGACTGGAAGAAGATCAACAACTCAGATGGAACATTATGGTAAGACATAACTTCTTTTTTGTGTCACTGTATCTTTAAATACTTGAAGTATGGTACTTTGATCATGTGATGGGTGACTGTGCTTTTAAATAACACTTGGATGTTTCTTAATTTATTCTGAGGAAATCTGCTTAAAATTCCAGATGAAAGCAGTAAATAATTATTAATAAAGTGTCCATGTAGGCAGTATTGTTTGAACTCCTTTGCACGTTTTTGGTTCTAATCATAAAATCTAAAATTTAGTCAGATTCTCAAGCACCACTATCATACGTAAGGAAGATGAACATTGACAGAATGCACTGTAAGAAAGCCATGTCAAAGCCAGTTGCACCCCTAGACTGTGCATCTACTCCATAGTGTTTTATCAAAGCTTGGATGGTGGTAAATAATAGGAAAGCTTCTAAAATACTTTGCGAAGAAACATTTTTGAAATACACCACTGATGATGCTACAGCCCTAGGGAGCATGCTCTTATTCTGTTTTGTAAAGGTTTATTATATTTTCTATAACAAATGGTAGTACAAAGGGCTAGCCACTTAGACAAGGCCTGGTTATTGAATGGTATGCCATCTTTTTTCTATTTTCCTGCTGGCCCATTCATTTATAGAGGTGAAAGCTTTACAACCCAATGTAAGAGTGTTCAATCTCGCTGTTTGTTCTTACACACAGGTTCGGAGCCGATCCTTGGCTCAGAGTTGGCCGAATTGCAAAGCTCTGAATCTCAGAGAAGCTCAAGACCAGCCCATATCCCACGATCCTCCCTGCCATTACTCAGATCTAGTTTGCCGCTGCAACAGATCGGATCGAGGAGAGCTCGGACCAGATAGAAAATTGATAATTGGTTTCTATTTACAGATAAGCTACTGATTTTTTTCCTGATATAGTTATAGAAGTGCTGTGTGTGTGTGTGTGTTTTATATATATATATATATATATATATATATATATATATATATATATGTATATATACCCTTTTTTTTCTTCAGGCACCCTTTTGTGGCCTAACCCTTCTTTCTTTGGGTGTGGTTTGTGAGTGTCTTGTTTTATATAGCCCTTTCTAGATATATATATATATATATATATATATATATATATATATATATATATATATATATATATACACATATAGGATTAGCAGTTTTTCTCTACTCATTAGCCTACTGTTGTTATATTAGTGTGTCAGAAAAAGCTAAATCTGGCTTTAAAAGATGTCAGTGTGGGCAGAAAATGTCCATTACTGACAATCATGCTTCCTGCGTCTACTGTCTTGGCCCTCTCCATCTTCAAGAGGATTGCTCTATTTGCCATTCCTTTAGCGGGAGGGTCATGACAGATAGACGCAGGAAGCTCACAGACAGAGGGTTACTGAAGCCTGCCTTTCAAGAGGCTTTGGACAAGTCGGATCACTCTTCTAAATCCTTGAAGGGGTCGAAGATGTTGGAGCCCATGTCATCGGCTCCGAGTTCATCTTCTAAGGTTCGTTCACCGGTTCCACAGATCTTGGGGGCGAGTGTCGAACATTTATCTTTTCCTGAGCCCCAGATCTTGGAACCGGTGTCAGAGCTGCCACCACCGTCCATTCTTCGGTCGGTGCCATCTTTGGCGCCTTCGACCCGTTCTTCTAGACCTTTATCTGAGACAGATGTGGATCGTGTCATGCAGAAACTCATGGAAAACATGGCCCTTTCCAAGTTAATTGCAGTTTCCTCCCAGTTGGTGTCAAAACTAGAAGGCCTCCCCATATCTCCAATGGGTCCTCCTTCGAGACCCATCCAGATCTCAGAGCAGGGAGAGGATGACCTGATGATAGTGGAGCCCTTGGTGCCGAAACTGTCCATTGCATGATCGACACCATTGACTTCGACTCCTTCGGAACCGATAGGGGAGTCGCAGAGCCGACGGTCTCGCCTCGGTTCCGGGACCGAGAGTCGTACCGACCTGTCGGTACTGACTCTCCCTCTCGGGGCCTCGGCACAGACTGTCTCAGCTCCGTCCTCGGGGTTGGAGCCCACGGCACCTGGGTCTGGGATGCTCCCGTCTTCTTCGGAACCAGGGGAGCCCTTGACCAGGGGTTCGGGGGCCTTTGACCTTATGAGGAAAGTATTGTCTGCACAGACAACCACATCATCAGGGGAATCTTCTCCTTCCCCAAAAGGACCACTTTCTGCTTCTGCTCCCACGATCCATCCCAAGCGTAGAGCCCAATTGCCTCAGCCACCCCCAGAGGGTTCCCCCTGTTCCTTGGAGGCCTCACCAGAAGCCCCCTCTGATGAGGTCCAGAGGAAACGGTTGTGCAAGAGGAGGCACATAGATTCCCCACAGGAATCTCTAACGTCTGATACTGACTTGGATGAAGCAGAGGGGTCCCCAAATCACCCTTGGAGGATGTGTCATTTGCAGACATCCTGGAGATCTTGAAACAGAGGGGTGATTGGCAATCCCTAGCCCCCACTGAGGACGAGTCGGTGCTGCTGAAGGCTTTTGGGGCTCAACTTTCTACCTCCTGGGTGACTCCGCCCTTCGATGAATTAATGGATTTGATTGCTCGAAGGGCATGGGAGGCACCTGACACAGTGGAACCAGTCCCTAGGAAACCAAACAAGTTCATCACTGCCTCCCAAGATAAATCTTATCTCACCAAGGGAGTTCCTGTCGATGCTATGGTGGTGGCGGCAGCCATGAAAAAGGAGATGTCTGAATCTTCCTCATCTGTTCATCCTCCTAATAAGGATTCTAGGACTATGGACAGATATGGGAAGCGCATTTTTAGTTCAGCGACTTTTTCCATGCATTCGCTAAACTATTTGACTCACTTCACACGTTTGCAGAGGGATCTCATCAAGGAGCTGACAGATACCCTCCAGGGTAACACAGATACTGCTGTTTCAGAAAAAGTAACAGCACAACTTAACACCCTCACCTCCATAGTAAACTCATCTATGAGGCTCATCTCGTATGCAGCCGAGGGATCGAGTAGAGCTGCAGCTTCAGCGATTGCTCTTTGAAGACAATCATGGATGCGGCTGTGCTCCTTTGCGGAAGCCTTCAAGTCTTCCTTTGCCAATGTCCCTTTTGATGGTGCCACACTTTTCGGGCCCAAGGTTAAGGAGACTCTCACTCAGTGTGAGCAAGAGGGAAAGACCCTGTCTGCTGTCGGGGTCTGTTTTTCCACTCCTACTAGACCGTACCCCAAAGGGCAATGAGGCGGAAAAATGTGGTTCCGTAAGAATCAGCGATCTTTCCAGACCACACAGAGTGATACCCCCTCCAGAGGCAGAGGAGGGGGTAGAAATGGAAGACGCCGCCCCGGTGGCAGAGGGGGTCCGCATTACCAAGGCAACAGGGATTCCGTCCCTGGGAAGCCTTTCCAGCACTCCTGAAGGGAGGCCCGGCTGTCCTGCTCTGGAGGCAGTCGGGGGTCACTTGGCTTTATACCCACTGGCCTGGCTAAATATTACTTTGGATTCTTGGGTAAAAAGCATTATAACCAGAGGATACAAAATCCCCTTCACATCAACGCCACCTCTACAAAGAAGGTTTCCAGATGTGCCACCCCGTCTGCGAAATCCAGCAGCTGTAGAAATTTCAAAGCTGCTCGAAAACAGGGTCATCCAACCAGTCCCGGCGGACCAAAGAGAATCTGGAACTTACTCAAGGTTCTTTTTAGTTCCAAAAAAGACAGGGGACTGGAGACCGATCTTAGATCTCAGCCATCTCAACAACTTCGTGAAGAAGGAAAAGTTCCGGATGGTCACGCTTCAATTGACCCTTCCATTCTTACAGAAGGACGATTGGATGTGCTCTATAGATCTGAAAGACGCGTACTACCACATCAAAATGGCCAGACCATCCAGAGATCACCTGCGCTTCCAGCTGGGAGCCAGTCACTTTCAGTTTCGAGCTCTGCCCTTTGGACTCACCTCAGCCCCCAGGGTATTCACCAAATGTATGGCAGTAGTTGCGTCTCACTTGAGACGACAAGGATTCCAGGTGTTTCCCTATCTGGACGACTGGCTCCTCACCGCCACCACCGAGCGCCATCTATTGCAAGCCAGAGACTACACAGTCAGCCTTTGTTCCCACTTAGGGATTTCCATAAACTTCTAAAAGTCTTGCTTATCACCCTCACAGTGTATTTCCTTCATCGGAGCAGACCTAAATACACGATCGACACTACTAAAGCTCCCTCCAATAAGGGCCTCAACCCTCAAACAGCAGGTTCTTCTTCTTCTGGTCAGCAAGAAAGCCCCAGCCAAACTGGTGTTAAAAGTATTGGGACTGATGGCAGCTGCACTAATTGCAGTCCCTATGGGAAGGTTACACATGAGGATCCTACAATGGCTGTCCATCACCTACCCCTAGCGCACGAGATCAGGATAACAGACTCTTACAGATGGGACCTCTCATGGTGGGTGCGCAATCAGAGCCTCACTATGGGTCGTCCTTTCGTTCTACCCAGTCCAACAGCCACAATAACCACGGACGCTTCCCTGATAGGGTGGGGGGGGCCTTTTTCAGAGAAGAACAGTCCAAGGAGAATGGTCCAGTATGGAGTACACTCTACATATAAATGTTCTGGAGTTGAGGGCGGTGTTCCTGGTGTTGCAACACTTCCAAGCCCTCTTACCTCTAGGAACAGTAGCAGTTCAGACAGACAACATGTCTGTAGTCTGGTACATAAACAAGCAAAGGGGAACCAGGTCTTACCCGTTATGCAGAGAGGCCATGAGAATTTGGCAATGGGCAGAGTCCACGGGTCGCTTTCTGATAGCAATGCACATCCCGGGGTCATCCAATGTCATTGCGGACAGGTTGAGCAGAGCCATCCTGTTACCTCACGAGTGGTCCCTCAATTCAGAGACGGCGGAAAAGATTTTCTGCAAATGGGGCCAGCCTTGCTGCGATCTGTTTGCTTCCCCATTGAATGCAAAATGCAGAAGCTACTTTGCCCTTCTACCCCCTCCAGGTGATGTCCCCAGGGACGCACTGATACACGATTGGCCCCCGGTTCTCCTATATGCATTTCCGCCTACTCCCTTGATTCCCAGATTTCTACAGAAAGCCAGGAACCTGGAAAGGACTATAATACTCATAGCCCCATTCTGGCCTCATCAAATATGGTTCCCCTTTCTTCAAGCCTATCAAATAGAGGAACCATGGATTCTGGACCCAGTACCAGATCTACTGACCCATTCGTCGGGAGTTCCTCACCCATCTCTACAGTCCCTCAAACTAGCAGCTTGGCTGCTCCGCTTCCCTGCCTAGCCAGGTCTCATCTACTCCCCCCGGCAGTTCAACACATTCTAGTTGCTTCTCATAAAGCTTCCACTACTAAACTCTATACGAGTAAGTGGAAACGCTTTGTATATTGGGCATCTAGCCAAAACTTAGACTCCTTGGTAGCTCCTCTACATAAAATTTTAGAATTCTTATCTATCCTTTTTCACGAAGGAGCCTATACTTCCACGCTAAGAGTACAGTTGGTGGCCATATCAAACTTCCATATTGGTGAGGAAGGTTCTCCCATTATGTCTCACAGACTTTGTAAGGCCTTTATGAAAGGAACCTTCCATCTTAGACCGCCTGTCAGAAAACCTTTCTTTCCATGGAGCCTGAATTTGTTGCTGTCGCAACTCATTTTGCCACCTTTTGAACCTGCTTCGTCATGTCTCTTAAAGTTCTTATCGTGGAAGACGCTGTTCCTCGTCACCGTGACCTCAGCTCGTAGAGTATCAAAGTTGCAAGCATTATCGGTCAGACCACCTTACTTGATATTCCATCCAGACAGGGTCTCTTTGCGTACAAATCCATCTTTCCTTCCAAAAGTATGCTCAGTTACGAATATTAACCAGTCTATAGAACTCCCTACCTTTTTCAAGAACCATACTAACAAACTGGAGTATATGTTGCACAAGTTGGATGTTCACAGGCAATTAAGATTTTATTTGGATAGGACCAAAGCTTACAGGAAAACAGATCAGCTCTTCGTCGCATTTGCAGACAATAAAAAGGGCATGGCAATTACTAAATGTACACTATCTAAATGGCTTGTTGACTGTATAACCTTTGTATACTCTAAATCAAATCAATCCTTACCCACCAAACCTAAGGCCCATTCTACCAGATCCATCTTCACTTCCTTAGCTCATGCAGCTCGTTTGCCTTTGGACACTATTTGTGCAGCAGCCACGTGGTCTAAGCCACATACTTTCATCACTCATTATAGAGTGGACAAAGTCTCCAAGGACAGGACATCATTTGGTTCCACTGTGCTTAGGAATGTTCTTCCATGAGTCACTTGGGGTGATGGAGCTAGGGACGCTACCCGTGTGTAAGAACAAATGGCGAGATTGAACACTCTTACATAAAGAAGTTATGTCCTTACCATAACGTTCCATGTGGAGTGTTCATCTCACCTTTGTTCTTACATTCCCTCCCATTCCCTCCCCACGTGTCTGGAAGAACTGGTAGGATTAGAGTCTGATCGATGTGTCTTGACCCCTTCCGGGGTATATGGTCCCGTGTATCATGGGATATATGTTTAGACCATTAGTTATTGCTATGGTGAGAGAGTGTCTCTGAATGGCTGAAGAGAGTGTATACTTCTAGCACCGGAGGTGTTGGATCTTTTGGTCTGGTTTGTTTGCAAACTAGATCTGAGTAATGGCAGGGAGGATTGTGGGATATGGGCTGGTCTCGAGCTTCTCTGAGATTCAGAGCTTTGCAATTCGGCTGACTCGGAGCCGAGGATCGGCTCCGAACCCGTGTGTAAGAACAAAGGCGAGATGAACACTCCACATGGAATGTTATGGTAAGGACATAACTTCTTTTTTGTGCCTTTTGGGTAAGAACAAGAACGAGAAGCTGTACCAGAAGCAGGAACTGTCATCTGCATGTTAGATATCACCCCCAACTAACTTTCCCTGCAATGGATTGTGAGCTACTGCTGCTGGCAGAGGGAGCAAATGCATGCTACCACACTTCAGCCCTCTGGTACATAGATACAGCTACAGCGTATGGCTCGATAAGCTCATTGCTGCAGGTAATATACCTGCATTCCTGCCACACTGTTGCATTCCCCCCTCACCTGCTTGCACCAGAGGTCACACTGCTAGTTCAATAATAGTCATCTGGGGTGGAGGTAGAGTTTCCTCCATCTGTGTCATGGGGTTGTGCTCATTCTTTTTCTTTTCTGTATTGAAATGTTTGCTTTTATAGATTAATATGCTTCAGTTTGTGGAAAACTTGGTAAACAAACAATTGAGATGCATGGGCATTAATGAATGACTAAAACAAATCAGAATTAAACAAATAACTAGTTCTCAAATGTTGGAACAGAGTAATATAAAGAATGCAAAGTTTGTGGTATAGTCCTCAAATTACATATTTTTCAAATCTGAATATAAGATTTTCTTCTATTAGATTTCTTGGCCTCCTTAGAGTATGTAACTCCTGAGGTAATATAAGGTAATGTTAGGAATCACAATTATTTTCTCCATGACAATAAGTTCAGGAGTTTGATATTAGAACGTAAAATCTTGCCCTGCTGTTTAGCCTTTAAGGATTTCTTTAGATGTAATGACCATAGTAGAAAAGTGATAAGGATTATTAGTACAGAATATCAAGGTTTTCAAGTCAAGAAGAAACTGTTAGAAGTAGATTGGCTTGTTCCACCAATATGGTGTAAGTGAATGTGTGTTATATAAATCCTATCTGTTTAAGGGTGTTTTCTATATACTGGGAATATATGTGTATATTGTGCAACTATTAACTTTTAATTTATCCTTAAAAGTGCAAACATTGCCCCTTTGTATCAGGGAGCCTCAGTGTCATTTTTTGTCTGTTTCCAGACAAAGAGAGGGTCCCCTGCAGGCCAGCAGATAATTTCTCCCATGGAATTCAAATTATCTATAAAAACAGCAAACTTGTAAAGGACATCCTGAGGACTGAGAGAAAGAATTATCCATAACAATATTGAAAGAGGAAGGTTAAGGAATCCTCCTCATATAACATCTTCATTACTAGGTGTGTCAGAGGAATGTGTTCTATTCATTTCCCTTTTCCCTATTGCACCATTTCAGATGCCTTTACACACATATACTTTTGTATTTTATCTGTAGATTGGCATCAGTCTAATGAAGGTGCAGCATTAGGATTCTGTTTAAATGTATGGGGGAATTTGGAAAGATTACCATGAAGTGTACATGATGTGTGCACCTCATGGTAACCTTTTCAAAATCATAGACAACACTACCACAGTACTTTTGGAGGAAGATGCGTAGCATCAAGTGGGATGTCTCTGTGGCCATGCTGCATGCTAACAAGGCAGTGCAGGGGAGAGGTATTTGCTAATTAACTGTGTGCTCTCAGCCATGGAACTGAATTAGTGAAGGTATCTATGTGTGGCCAATTAGATGAACATGGGTGCTCCTTCCATATCTCAGTAGTGAACATGACCAAAAAGCAGTGTTCATCCACTGTGGTAAAGATAAGTACTGTGGAGTTTAGTGGTAAGGGAGGTCTGTGCATGACTACATGTGAGGGATTGTGTGTGTGTGTGTGTGTGTGTGTGTGTGTGTGTGTGTGTGTGTGTGTGTGTGTGTGTGTGTGTGTGTGTGTATGTGTATAGGTTCATAGGTTCATACTAGGCTATCTGCCCTAGGGCATTTATAAGCCTAGCCACAGTATGTTTGGCTTTCGCCACCCATTTTAAATTAATTTTGCTATGCCCTTTTTCGAGGTTAGTATACTGTGCCTCTGTCTAACAGTGACACAGAAGTGATACCTGGGGTAAACCTATGATCTCCCATCCACTCATCAATATTACTCTTGAAGAGAGTCAATAAGGGACTCTGCCTAACCTTGGACTGGGAGTGAAGGGAGCCTCTGGGTTATGAATCTGTCCCTCCAGCATGTCCTATTTATTTCAGTGCTGAGGTTCAAGTCTCTCGAGCGTGTGGCTCGATGGGATTTGGATTTTTTGAGGTGCAGCATGTCCCTTAATTCCGGGTTGGATATGGCTTTATACATCAGGCACAGGTCGCCTCTGAGCAGGCGGTATGCCACTGAGTAAAGCTGGAGTTTCTTTAACTGGGCAGCATATGGCATCTGTTTGAGCCCTTTGATCCTCTTGGTGAGGTACTTTTGGGGTCTTTCCAGTTGCTGCAGGTGTCTGGTAAGGTACATCCCAAAAGGGGCATTGTACTCGATTATGGGCCTGATGAGGGATGAGTAAAGAGGCACGATGACCTCCCCTAATCTAGATGTGAATCCCTTCATGATTAGGTGAGCTATATAAAATGTTTTTCAAACCACTTTGGCCACGTGGTTGTCAAATGAGAGATTGCTATCAACTTGGGTCCCCAGGTCCCTAATTGCTTCTTCTGTACTTAATGGATTACCACCTATGTGGTAATTTGTGGGCACTTTGTTTTTGCCAAAGGAGATGACTACACACTTTTTGGCATTTAGCTTGAGGCCATGGCTCTGGCACCAGTTGTCTGCTTCTATGAGGCCCTTTTGGAGGATGCTTGTGTCGGCTGGAGAGTCGATCATGGAACCCAGTTTGCAGTCATCTGCGAACTTGGTCAGCCACAGTCCTTCTGTGTTGGCCTGTACCTCCGAGAAATATATACTGAACAAGAGAGGTCCCAGGACTGAGCCTTGTGGGATGCCACTTGTAACTGGTTTGGAGTCTGACATGGCTCCAGCAATTCTAACCATGTGGGTTCTGTCCTTGAGCCAGTTTGCAACCCATCTAGTGACATAGGGGTTTATATTTAAGCTGGTGAGCTTATCTATAATGCCCGAGTGGGGTATTGTATCGAAGGCTTTTGCGAGGTCCAGGTAGGCTGTGTGGACCATCTTCCCTTCGTCAATGGCCTTGGTGACTGTTTCAAAGAAGTCGACCAGGTTTAAGAGGCAGTATCTGCCCTTAACAAAGCTGAACTGGGTAGGATCCAGTGTCTGTAGGTCCCCAATATCTTTATTTATGAGGTCCATGATGATCCTTTCCATAGCTTTGCAGACCAAGATAGTCAGGCTTATGGGGCGATAGCCTCCAGGGTCCGTTGAGGCACCACCTTTGTGGAGAAGGACCACTGTTGCTGTACGCCACTCTTTGGGTAGATATCCTGTAGTAAGGCTGAGATTGAACAGTAGTTTTATGTTTGGGTTTAGCTCTTCTTGGAGTTCAGGTTGGACACAGCTCGGGACACCGTCTGGTCCCATTGATGCTGTGTTTTTTGCTTTGGAGAGGGCGGCTCTTACCTGAGCATCTGAAATGTCAGGGGGGCAGCACTCTGCTGGGATAGATATTTGCCCTTTTGGTGGGGGGTGGGGGAGAATTTGCGCTGAACCTGTCAGCTAGGATGTTTGCAATGTCTGTGGGTTCAGTGTATTTTTTGTCATTTTGGACTAATTCTGAGCATATCTGGGAATTCCCACCCAGGTTCCTAACATAACTAAAGAAAGCCTTGTGATTATCCTTAGTGTCCTGTACAATTTTTCTCTCGAAGCTGGCCTTAGACGATTTTATGAGTGCCCTTAGTTTTTTGCTAATACTGATCAGAGATGCTTTCTCTTTATGGGATTTTGCTCTATCATGTAGTAGCTTCCTCCTTCTATTGTATAGTTTGTTTATGGCTCGGGTCCACCAGGCAGGACGTCTGCCTTTGGAGGATTGGGTCTTGGTTTTATTTGGGATTGCATGATCCATGCATTCCTGAAGGTGTTCATAGAATGCATTTATAATGGATTCTGCGGTCTGGGCCGTATTTTCCACAGGCCCGGGGGCTTTGAAGGATTCCACCTCGGTTTTGAGGAGTGTGAAATTTGCTTTAGAGAAGTTTTTCACTGTGGTTTTCTGGGCAGGGGGTGGGGTCGGGATGTGAATATCCAGTGAGATCAGTTTATGGTCTGATCTTACCAGTGAGGGATACACTTCTGGTCTGGAGCATAGAGTCCCCATGTTGGTGATGATCAGGTCCAGTGTGTTTTCCCGTCTTGTGGGAGTGGTAACAAGTTGCTCCATAGCATTTGAGTTTATGAATTCTAGGAACCTTTGGGCTAGGGTGTTGGAGCTAGAGTAATGCTCCCAGTCTATGTTAGGGTAGTTGAAGTCGCCCAATATAATGGTGTTTGTAGAGACCTTCATATTTTCCAGTGTTCTCAGGAAGGCCGAGTGGGGTTCCTGGGTTTGGGAGGGTGGTCTGTAGCAGACTATAAACTGGAAGGCAGTTTTACCCACTGTTAGTTGCACATGGATAGTCTCTGATGCTTCATGCTTTGCCACCAACCTGGAGGTGTGGGTA
Source organism: Protopterus annectens (assembly GCF_019279795.1). Lineage (NCBI taxonomy): Eukaryota > Metazoa > Chordata > Ceratodontiformes > Protopteridae > Protopterus > Protopterus annectens. The sequence goes on from NC_056750.1 coordinate 47,873,055, forward strand.
TCTTTGATGAATATCGATACTCCCCCTCCTTTTGTGGTTCGGTCCAAGTTTTGGGGCCGAAAAGCATGGTATGAGGTATAACCTGGTAGTGCTGGGGTGCTCTCGGGAGCCCTGAACCAGGTTTCTGTTACTGCACAGATATCGATGTTCTCCATGCTAAGGAGAGTTTCAAGTGTGTGCATCTTGAGGTTTAGACTTCTGGCATTGAGTAGCATTACTCTTAGTTTCTTATCCCTTGTGATACCTATGGAGGTGGGGTTTGTCTTTTGAGCCTTGCCTAAAAAAGGCACTATGGGGGTAGCAAGAGCCTTTGCCAATATCTGAAAGCCCAGGGGTGACAGGTGCAAGCCGTCCCTAGCGAAGCATCATGGCTTGTCGAGCATATCATCCCAGGCTGACAGGCATTGGATCCCCTTTGAATGACACCAGTACTTAAGCCAATTGTTGAAATTGATCATCTTGTCTTCATATTGTGGCATCATTCTTGGTGAGGGTAAGATGCTTCTCAAGGTCAGGGTCATACCGGCCTGGGCTATATGCTCAGAGAGCTCCTCTATGTCTCTTTTCATGTAGTCCAGGGAGGTACGTCTCAGGTCATTCACACCAGCATGGACAATGACTGAGTCATATTTGTACTTGCCTTGGAGTGACCTGAGTGCTTGTGTTATGTGGCGGATCCTAGCGCCCGACAGGCTGCTCACTGTGACCTTCTTGTTCAGCCTGGTGAGCGGGACGTCAGTGTGCCTGATGATAGAGTCACCTATTACAAGTGTATCTGGTGTGTTGTTTAGCCTTAATGGCTGTGACTGTTCGGCACACTGGCTTTGTGATATATGTGTTGCACGTGTTTTGTTTTGGGGTAGCGGTTGCTTGGGTGTCTGCTTTGGAGGTCTCTGCTGCTTAGACAGATCTTTATTTAGAGCCTCCGAGTATGTTTTTGTGTGATTATGTGTTTGGTTTGCTGTCGTGGTAGGTCTATGTGAGACTGAAATTGTAGTGAGTGTGGTTTCCTTCTCCTCCTGACTGGTTATGCCAGTACTGAGTTGAGAGAGCTTAGCCTCCAGTTTGGCTATATGGTTGCATCTCTCACATGTGTTGGAATTTGTTGGGAGGAGGAGAGGGTTGTCTGTGTACATGAGGCAGTTGTAACATTGCCTCAAGATTCCCAGGTTCACCAGCTGGACCGGAGATGAGATTGACAACTGACCTTTGGACATGCTAGAATAATATTGGCAATTCCTTTATAATTGAAAACAAGGGCCAATGGGGAGTGAGGGTGTAGTGCTTTTAATTTTTAGTGCTGACTTATATAATTGCTTTAGTGAGCAAGTGCCAGGTAACTTAAGTGCAATGTGTTACAGGTTACTTAAATGCAAAAATGACAAACAGTAACTTTCTTTCAAGTGAAACAAGGAAATAAGTACAGTAAGCAATGCAGATATCACTAGGGATCCACAGAAGCTCTGAGAAGCCGCGTTTTAGGTGGAATTAGTGTTCCAGGGAAATAACAAGCAAACAAACAAGCATACAAACAAAGCTATATTCAGCAGGCCTGGATCTAGTCTATGCTACAGCAAACAAGGTGTACCAATTTCAGTAAGAAACAGTTCAAATATGCAGGCACTATAAACCTTTAACCAGAAATTCCCAGCTCAGAAGGGCAGAGTCCATCCTCTCCTCCCACAAGAGTGCAGACCACGAACCTTCTTAATGTAAAATAACTGGCCTGAAGCCCAAGTGCATAAACCAGAACTAATACACTTCAGGAATAACAGACACTGAGCTCTCAATCAGCAGTTCCCAACTTAGAAGGATGAAAGCTACCTGTCCTGCCACCACAGTGCATGCCACAAACCTTCCTAATGTAAAACAACTGGTCTAAAGCCCAAGTGCTTAATCCAAAAGACTTAGAATGATAGCTACACTTTAATCAAGTTACTACCAAGCAGTAATAAATATAATTGAATACTTTAAAGAATGCCTGGATTAGTGCTCAAGTTATACAAGCAAAGCTAGATTCAGCAGGCCTGGATCTAGTCTATGCTACAGCAAACAAGGTGTACCAATTTCAGTAAGAAGCAGTTCAGATATGCATGCACTATAAGCCTTTAACCAGAAATTCCCAGCTCAGAAGGGCAGAGTCCAGCCTCTCCTCCCACAAGTGTGCAGACCACGAACCATCTTAATGTAAAATAACTGGCCTGAAAGCCCAAGTGCATAAACCAGAATTAATACCCTTTTAGAATAACAGACACTGAGCCCTGAATCAGCAGTTCCCAACTTAAAAGGATGTAAGCTACCTGTTCTGCCACTACAGTGCAGACCACAAACCCTCTCAATGTAAAACAACTGGTCTGAAGCCCAAGTGTTGAAACTAAAAGGCTTAGAATGAGTTACACCAAGCAGTAATAAATACAACTGTGTACTTTTAAGATGACGCAAAAGCAAAATAAAGTAGGAAGAAACAAGTACAGTAAAAGCAGATTAATTTTTTTTTTTTCAGAAAGTAGCAAAAGCAGTAGTAAATACAATTCTCATGCAGTGCAAGCTGGCACATTTGAATATGTAGCAATATTAGTCCACACACAGTGTGAAAAAATGTAATTAAATTAAAAAGGACTGACGCCAACGATATCCAGGGGTCCAACAGCAAGGCAATAGTCAGCACAAAAATCCCCAAAGATGAGCCACGATTCAATAACTCTGAGGAAGTGTATGGACGTACATGAAAGCACTCAACCTGTAATGTCAGTTCGTTTTGTGTCGCTATTAAAGCTGTTTTAAATAAATTAAAAAGGACTAAAAGCAAGTGCAGAAAGGGTTAATTAGGTAGAATGTGGTAAAGAGATGGGCCTGGGGGAGTGTCTTAGATCAAATCTACAGTGGAGCGGGCACTGCAAAAGCCACAAAATTTAAGCTACAACCAACAACTGGGAGGGGGGTAGGGAAAAACAGTTTCAACACAGATGTGAGGAATGTGCAAATTATAAAGCCAAAAAATATATACTGTTCTCTCTCGCTCTCGCTCTCGCTCTCTCTCTCTCTCTCTCTATATATATATATATATATATATATACAACAGATATCTAAGCAAACAATTTAGCTCTATAATACAGAATACAGAAAAGTATACTCAGCTCTATATATTTGCAGATAGTTCTGTAAGGCTGTCTCTCAAACTAAGGTTCCAGTTTGAATGCAGATTGTTAATTAACAGGACACACAACACTAGCTCAATTATATAGCTGAAGACAAGGCAGGAAATGGGGGGGGTGGGGAAAAAGTTTCAACACAGATGTGAGGAATGTCCAAATTATAAAGCCAAAAAATATATACTGTTCTCTCTCTCTCTCTCTCTCTATATATATATATATATATATATATATATATATATATACAACAGATATCTAAGCAAACAATTTAGCTCTATAATACAGAATACGGAAAAGTATACTCAGCTCTATATATTTGCAGATAGTTCTGTAAGGCTGTTTCTCAAACTAAGGTTCCAGTTTGAATGCAGATATGTGTGTGTGAGTTTGTGTACATGTGTATGTGTGTGCATGTGTGTATAAGAGTGTGTGTGTGTGTGTGTGTGTATTCATGCACTCACACGTGTGATGGGTCAGAATGGCTGTCATACCTCTGGACACCCCTAGATTAACAAGCAGAGCCTGCAACATTGGGGAGGGGAAACACTTGCCACCAGGGATAGCTGTCATTTTGGGTACTGGGATGGGAATACTAGCCAATAGGGAGAACTCTTAAAACTCCTTTGCCCAAGTAGCAAATAAACAGAACAGGGATCAGGGTGGCGGGGCGGTAGGGTGGTGAATCACTAGACACTAGAGGCACTCAATATGGGGTGCCTGAAAGGTACACATTTAAATTATAGGTGTGGGGAAACACTAGACACCAGGGAAAAGTAGGGTGTCTTAAAAGGTACTAAACTGACTTCAAACCCTGTACCCTCACACATACCACAGTGAACATTAGCTTAAAATGTACAAAACAGACCTCAAACGCTGTACCCTCACACCTACCACAGTGGATATTAAACAACAGAGGTTTTTGTTAAATTATATACAAGGAGAAAATATACATGAGGGAAGAGGGGGTTTGAACTGTGCAGCCTTGACGCAAGAAGCTCCTGCGTTAAGTCACTGCACTAATGGAGACTTTAGTACAACAGGGTTTTTTCACTATATATTGAGAATCTTGGGCATTATGCAATGCCAACAACATGGTGTGACATACAAGCAAGAGGAATGAGAAATGTTACTTACAACTGGTCAACAGCTTTTGTCCTAGCTTGTGTTTGCTGAAGGATATGAAGTGTGAAACTCACGTCTTGTATACAGGATAGATTGTAATCATCTGTATATTTCCTGGGCAAGGGAAAAGGAGATACTGCTGATATTCTTAAAACTGAGACATGTCTGTGTTATGTGGCATGTGTATGTGTGTATGCATTACTGTATGGTTGTATGTGTGGGAGAGTGACTGAGGGGTGGAGGGGTGCCTGTGCTTACATTATGCAAACATCACATTTAACTATCATGGGAGGTGCTTCTCTGCACTTTACAGTAGTTAAATGAGATTCATAGACATACAAATTAGTCAGTAATGAGGTCTTTCCTTACTGTAGCTAATGTGTCTATGAATTGTACAATACTGCATCATGGTAACAAGGCCTTTTTTCCTCAGGCCTTACAATCCATGCTAGGGATCTTAATGAATCCCAGAGGTAGTTTGTTGTACAAAATTAACATAATCTAGTAGTTGAAGGATCAATGAACCAAATGACAGACTGAATTAGATGAAGGAATAGAGAGATGAGGTTGAAAAAGAAAGGCTGAATTAGATGAAGGAATAGAGAGATAAGGCTAATAAAGAAGATGCTTCCAGCACTTGGTTCATCCAGCCCTGAAACCTCTGCTACTAGCACGGTCTTAGAGGGCATCGACATAGTTGTCAATGATCAGCATAGGTACTAGTAAAGATGCTGAAAAGGTATTACGTCTTGACAGCAGTGAGGTCAGTGAGAAATAAAAATTGCTACTTTAAAAAAGAAGTATATGTCCCTTTGTAAGGGATTTATTTTAGAGTTATTTCTTTAGATCTTTGATCATTTCAGTTGCTGACTCATTTCTGCTAGATTTAATTAATTAATGACTTTATTCTTTTTATATTGTGTTTTAACTTTATAATTTCTATTTTAAGAAGCTGAAAATAGTCCTAAATACATAAACTTATGTCAAAACACTAGCAATAGCCTACTAACATCACAGGCTGATGGAAGATCTCTGAATTAAAACAAAATTGTAAGTGGGATTGGGTATGAACTTCTACACAGCCAAAGTTCTCTAATCCTAATGCAGGATGTAAAATGCTTAAAGCAGTAAGAAGAACTGAAGAAGGTTCCTAGCAATGGTGACTCTGTAACAGTACCTTGTGTACCCAGGAAGGTTCATTGCAATGCTGGCATAGGAGCAGAAACAGTAATCATATGGAATAAAAGACATGTAATAAAACTGACTGGGATGCAGAGTCTCATGCTCCATCATGGAGGTGGTTGTCTCTTTGGTTCAGCCATTATAGCTTAAAAAATGTAGAATCATGATTTTTGAGTTAGATTTTGTTTTTCAAAACAAACATCAGATGGTAGTGCATGAAAGTATTGTTTAAGTAGTGACAGTGATGAAAATGGATACTGTGTAAGAAATGTGGATTAAGATTAAGAGATGTTTGATGGCATAGATCAACAGGTACAAGATGTGATGATAGATTCTGCTGCCAATGATTATTTGCCATGATATGCAACACTCAGATATAAAAACATTTATCCCAAAACTTTGAAACATTAAATGATAAAAAAATATTGAAAGTATTTTATGGAGGAAGCAATCCACCCTGCACCATACTCCCTTCTAAGTATATAGAGGCAATTCACCCTGCACCATACTCCATTCAAAGTATATAGAGGCAATTCACCCTGCACCATACTCCCTTCTAAGTATATAGAGGCAATTCACCCTGCACCATACTCCATTCTAAGTATATAGAGGCAATTCACCCTGCACCATACTCCCTTCTAAGTATATAGAGGCAATTCACCCTGCACCATACTCCCTTCTAAGTATATAGAGGCAATTCACCATGCACCATACTCCCTTCTAAGTATATAGAGGCAATTCACCCTGCACCATACTCCCTTCTAAGTATATAGAGGCAATCCACCCTGCACCATACTCCCTTCTAAGTATATAGAGGGAATCCATCCTGCACCATACTCCCTTCTAAGTATATAGAGGCAATTCACCCTGCACTATACTCCCTTCTAAGTATATAGAGGCAATTCACCCTGCACCATACTCCCTTCTAAGTATATAGAGGCAATTCACCCTGCACCATACTCCCTTCTAAGTATATAGAGGCAATTCACCCTGCACCATAATCCCTTCTAAGTATATAGAGGCAATCCACCCTGCACCATACTCCCTTCTAAGTATATAGAGGCAATTCACCCTGCACCATACTCCCTTCTAAGTATATAGAGGCAATTCACCCTGCACCATTCTCCCTTCTAAGTAAATAGAGGCAATTCACCCTGCACCATACTCCCTTCTAAGTATATAGAGGCAATTCACCCTGCACCATACTCCCTTCTAAGTATATAGAGGGAATTCACCCTGCACCATACTCCCTTCTAAGTATATAGAGGCAATTCACCCTGCACCATACTCCCTTCTAAGTATATAGAGGCAATTCACCCTGCACCATACTCCCTTCTAAGTATATAGAGGCAATTCACCCTGCACCATACTCCCTTCTAAGTATATAGAGGAAATTCACCCTGCACCATACTCCCTTCTAAGTATATAGAGGCAATCCACCCTGCACCATACTCCCTTCTAAGTATATAGAGTCAATTCACCCAGCACCATACTCCCTTCTAAGTATATAGAGGCAATTCACCCTGCACCATACTCCCTTCTAAGTATATAGAGGGAATCCACCCTGCACCATACTCCCTTCTAAGTATATAGAGGCAATTCACCCTGCACCATACTCCCTTCTAAGTATATAGAGACAATTCACCCTGCACCATACTCCCTTCTAAGTATATAGAGGGAATTCACCCTGCACCATACTCCCTTCTAAGTATATAGAGGCAATTCACCCTGCACCAAACTCCCTTCTAAGTATATAGAGACAATTCACCCTGCACCATACTCCCTTCTAAGTATATAGAGGCAATTCACCCTGCACGATACTCCCTTCTAAGTATATAGAGGCAATTCACCCTGCACCATACTCCCTTCTAAGTATATAGAGGCAATTCACCCTGCATCATACTCCCTTCTAAGTATATAGAGGCAATCCACCCTGCACCATACTCCCTTCTAAGTATATATGGACAATTCACATTGCACCATACTCCCTTCTAAGTATATAGAGGCAATCCACCCTGCACCATACTCCCTTCTAAGTATATATGGACAATTCACCCTGCACCATACTCCCTTCTAGGTATATAGAGGCAATTCACCCTGCACCATACTTCCTTCTAAGTATATAGAGGGAATTCACCCTGCACCATACTCCCTTCAAAGAATATAGAGGGAATCCACCCTGCACCATACTCCCTTCTAAGTATATAGAGGCAATTCACCCTGCACCATACTCCCTTCTAAGTATATAGAGGCAATTCACCCTGCACCATACTTCCTTCTAAGTATATAGAGTTAATTCACCCTGCACCATACTCCCTTCTAAGTATATAGAGGCAATTCACCCTGCACCATACTCCCTTCCACGTATATAGAGGCTATTCACCCTGCACCATACTCCCTTCTAAGTATATAGAGGCAATTCACCCTGCACCATACTCCCTTCTAAGTATATAGAGGCAATTCACCCTGCACCATACTCCCTTCTAAGTATATAGAGGCAATTCACCCTGCACCATACTCCCTTCTAAGTATATAGAGGCAACTCACCCTGTACCATACTCCCTTCTAAGTATATAGAGGCAATTCACCCTGCACCATACTCCCTTCTAAGTATATAGAGGCAATTCACCCTGCACCATACTCCCTTCTAAGTATATAGAGGCAATTCACCCTGCACCATACTCCCTTCTAAGTATATAGAGGCAATTCACCCTGCACCATACTCCCTTCTAAGTATATAGAGGCAATTCACCCTGCACTATACTCCCTTTTAAGTATATAGAGGTAATTCACCCTGCACCATACTCCCTTCTAAGTATATAGAGGCAATCCACCCTGCACCATACTCCCTTCTAAGTATATAGAGGCAATTCACCCTGCACCAAACTCCCTTCTAAGTATATAGAGACAATTCACCCTGCACCATACTCCCTTCTAAGTATATAGAGGCAATTCACCCTGCACGATACTCCCTTCTAAGTATATAGAGGCAATTCACCCTGCACCATACTCCCTTCTAAGTATATAGAGGCAATTCACCCTGCATCATACTCCCTTCTAAGTATATAGAGGCAATCCACCCTGCACCATACTCCCTTCTAAGTATATATGGACAATTCACATTGCACCATACTCCCTTCTAAGTATATAGAGGCAATCCACCCTGCACCATACTCCCTTCTAAGTATATATGGACAATTCACCCTGCACCATACTCCCTTCTAGGTATATAGAGGCAATTCACCCTGCACCATATTTCCTTCTAAGTATATAGAGGGAATTCACCCTGCACCATACTCCCTTCAAAGTATATAGAGGGAATCCACCCTGCACCATACTCCCTTCTAAGTATATAGAGGCAATTCACCCTGCACCATACTCCCTTCTAAGTATATAGAGGCAATTCACCCTGCACCATACTTCCTTCTAAGTATATAGAGTTAATTCACCCTGCACCATACTCCCTTCTAAGTATATAGAGGCAATTCACCCTGCACCATACTCCCTTCCACGTATATAGAGGCTATTCACCCTGCACCATACTCCCTTCTAAGTATATAGAGGCAATTCACCCTGCACCATACTGCCTTCTAAGTATATAGAGGCAATTCACCCTGCACCATACTCCCTTCTAAGTATATAGAGGCAATTCACCCTGCACCATACTCCCTTCTAAGTATATAGAGGCAACTCACCCTGTACCATACTCCCTTCTAAGTATATAGAGGCAATTCACCCTGCACCATGCTCCCTTCTAAGTATATAGAGGCAATTCACCCTGCACCATACTCCTTCTAAGTATATAGAGGCAATTCACCCTGCACCATACTCCCTTCTAAGTATATAGAGGCAATTCACCCTGCACCATACTCCCTTCTAAGTATATAGAGGCAATTCACCCTGCACTATACTCCCTTCTAAGTATATAGAGGTAATTCACCCTGCACCATACTCCCTTCTAAGTATATAGAGGCAATCCACCCTGCACCATACTCCCTTCTAAGTATATAGAGGCAATTCACCCTGCACCATACTCCCTTCTAAGTATATAGAGGCAATTTACCCTGCACCATTCTCCCTTCTAAGTATATAGAGGTAATTCACCCTGCACCATACTCCCTTCTAAGTATATAGAGGCAATAAACCCTGCACCATACTCCCTTCTAAGTATATAGAGGCAATTCACCCTGCACCATACTCCCTTCTAAGTATATAGAGGCAATAAACCCCGCACCATACTCCCTTCTAAGTATATAGAGGCAATTCACCCTGCACCATACTCCCTTCTAAGTATATAGAGGCAATCCACCCTGCACCATACTCCCTTCTAAGTATATAGAGGGAATCCATCCTGCACCATACTCTCTTTTAAGTATATAGTGGCAATTCACCCTGCACTATACTCCCTTCTAAGTATATAGAGGCAATTCACCCTGCACCATACTCCCTTCTAAGTATATAGAGGCAATTCACCCTGCACCATACTCCCTTCTAAGTATATAGAGGGAATTCACCCTGCACCATACTCCCTTCTAAGTATATAGAGGCAATTCACCCTGCACCATACTCCCTTCTAAGTATATAGAGACAATTCACCCTGCACCATACTCCCTTCTAAGTATATAGAGGCAATCCACCCTGCACCATAATCCCTTCTAAGTATATAGAGGCAATTCACCCTGCACCATACTCCCTTCTAAGTATATAGAGGCAATTCACCCTGCACCATACTCCCTTCTAAGGATATAGAGGGAATTCACCCTGCACCATACTCCCTTCTAAGTATATAGAGGCAATTCACCCTGCACCCTACTCCCTTCTAAGTATATAGAGACAATTCACCCAGCACCATACTCCTTTCTAAGTATATAGAGGCAATTCACCCTGCACCATACTCCCTTCTAAGTATATAGAGGCAATTCACCCTGCACCATACTCCCTTCTAAGTATATAGAGGCAATTCACCCTGCACTATACTCCCTTCTAAGTATATAGAGGCAATTCACCCTGCACCATACTCCCTTCTAAGTATATAGAGGCAATTCACCCTGCACCATACTCCCTTCTAAGTATATAGAGGCAATTCACCCTGCACCATACTCCCTTCTAAGTATATAGAGGCAATTCACCCTGCACCATACTCCCTTCTAAGTATATAGAGGCAATTCACCCTGCACCATACTCCCTTCTAAGTATATAGAGGCAATCCACCCTGCACCATACTCCCTTCTAAGTATATAGAGGCAATTCACCCTGCACCATACTCCCTTCTAAGTATATAGAGGCAATTCACCCTGCACCATACTCCCTTCTAAGTATATAGAGGCAATTCACCCTGCACCATACTCCCTTCTAAGTATATAGAGGCAATTCACCCTGCACCATACTCCCTTCTAAGTAGATAGAGGCAATTCACCCTGCACCATACTCCCTTCTAAGTATATAGAGGCAATTCACCCTGCACCATACTCCCTTCTAAGTATATAGAGGCAATCCACCCTGCACCATACTCCCTTCTAAGTATATAGAGGCAATTCACCCTGCACCATACTCCCTTCTAAGTATATAGAGGCAATTCACCCTGCACCATACTCCCTTCTAAGTATATAGAGGCAATTCACCCTGCACCATACTCCCTTCTAAGTATATAGAGGCAATTCACCCTGCACCATACTCCCTTCTAAGTATATAGAGGCAATTCACCCTGCACCATACTCCCTTCTAAGTATATAGAGGCAATTCACCCTGCACCATACTCCCTTCTAAGTATATAGAGGCAATTCACCCTGCACCATACTCCCTTCTAAGTATATAGAGGCAATCCACCCTGCACCATACTCCCTTCTAAGTATATAGAGGCAATTCACCCTGCACCATACTCCCTTCTAAGTATATAGAGGCAATTCACCCTGCACCATACCTTCTAAGTATATAGAGGCAATTCACCCTGCACCATACTCCCTTCTAAGTATATAGAGGCAATTCACCCTGCACCATACTCCCTTCTAAGTATATAGAGGCAATTCACCCTGCACCATACTCCCTTCTAAGTATATAGAGGCAATTCACCCTGCACCATACTCCCTTCTAAGTATATAGAGGCAATTCACCCTGCACCATACTCCCTTCTAAGTATATAGAGGCAATTCACCCTGCACCATACTCCTTCTAAGTATATAGAGGCAATTCACCCTGCACCATACTCCCTTCTAAGTATATAGAGGCAATTCACCCTGCACCATACTCCCTTCTAAGTATATAGAGGCAATTCACCCTGCACCATACTCCCTTCTAAGTATATAGAGGCAATTCACCCTGCACCATACTCCCTTCTAAGTATATAGAGGCAATCCACCCTGCACCATACTCCCTTCTAAGTATATAGAGGCAATTCACCCTGCACCATACTCCCTTCTAAGTATATAGAGGCAATTCACCCTGCACCATACTCCTTCTAAGTATATAGAGGCAATTCACCCTGCACCATACTCCCTTCTAAGTATATAGAGGCAATTCACCCTGCACCATACTCCCTTCTAAGTATATAGAGGCAATTCACCCTGCACCATACTCCCTTCTAAGTATATAGAGGCAATTCACCCTGCACCATACTCCCTTCTAAGTATATAGAGGCAATCCACCCTGCACCATACTCCCTTCTAAGTATATAGAGGCAATTCACCCTGCACCATACTCCCTTCTAAGTATATAGAGGCAATTCACCCTGCACCATACTCCCTTCTAAGTATATAGAGGCAATTCACCCTGCACCATACTCCCTTCTAAGTATATAGAGGCAATTCACCCTGCACCATACTCCCTTCTAAGTATATAGAGGCAATTCACCCTGCACCATACTCCCTTCTAAGTATATAGAGGCAATTCACCCTGCACCATACTCCTTCTAAGTATATAGAGGCAATTCACCCTGCACCATACTCCCTTCTAAGTATATAGAGGCAATCCACCCTGCACCATACTCCCTTCTAAGTATATAGAGGCAATTCACCCTGCACCATACTCCCTTCTAAGTATATAGAGGCAATTCACCCTGCACCATACTCCTTCTAAGTATATAGAGGCAATTCACCCTGCACCATACTCCCTTCTAAGTATATAGAGGCAATTCACCCTGCACCATACTCCCTTCTAAGTATATAGAGGCAATTCACCCTGCACCATACTCCCTTCTAAGTATATAGAGGCAATTCACCCTGCACCATACTCCCTTCTAAGTATATAGAGGCAATTCACCCTGCACCATACTCCCTTCTAAGTATATAGAGGCAATTCACCCTGCACCATACTCCCTTCTAAGTATATAGAGGCAATTCACCCTGCACCATACTCCCTTCTAAGTATATAGAGGCAATTCACCCTGCACCATACTCCCTTCTAAGTATATAGAGGCAATTCACCCAGCACCATACTTCCTTCTAAGTATATAGAGGCAATTCACCCTGCACCATACTCCCTTCTAAGTATATAGAGTCAATTCACCCAGCACCATACTCCCTTCTAAGTATATAGAGGCAATTCACCCTGCATCATACTCCCTTCTAAGTATATAGAGGCAATCCACCCTGCACCATACTCCCTTCTAAGTATATATGGACAATTCACATTGCACCATACTCCCTTCTAAGTATATAGAGGCAATTCACCCTGCACCATACTCCCTTCTAAGTATATAGAGGCAATTCACCCTGCACCATACTCCCTTCTAAGTATATAGAGGAAATTCACCCTGCACCATACTCCCTTCTAAGTATATAGAGGCAATCCACCCTGCACCATACTCCCTTCTAAGTATATAGAGGCAATTCACCCTGCACCATACTCCCTTCTAAGTATATAGAGGCAATTCACCCTGCACCATGCTCCCTTCTAAGTATATAGAGGCAATTCACCCTGCACCATACTCCCTTCTAAGTATATAGAGGCAATTCACCCTGCACCATACTCCCTTCTAAGTATATAGAGGCAATTCACCCTGCACCATACTCCCTTCTAAGTATATAGAGGCAATCCACCCTGCACCATCCTCCCTTCTAAGTATATAGAGGCAATTCACCCTGCATCATACTCCCTTCTAAGTATATAGAGGCAATTCACCCTGCACCATACTCCCTTCTAAGTATATAGAGGGAATTCACCCAGCACCATACTCCCTTCTAAGTATATAGAGGCAATTCACCCTGCATCATACTCCCTTCTAAGTATATAGAGGCAATTCACCCTGCATCATACTCCCTTCTAAGTATATAGAGTCAATCCACCCTGCACCATACTCCCTTCTAAGTATATAGAGGCAATTCACCCTGCACCATACTCCCTTCTAAGTATATAGAGTCAATTCACCCAGCACCATACTCCCTTCTAAGTATATAGAGGCAATTCACCCTGCATCATACTCCCTTCTAAGTATATAGAGGCAATTCACCCTGCACCATACTCCCTTCTAAGTATATAGAGGCAATTCACCCAGCACCATACTCCCTTCTAAGTATATAGAGGCAATTCACCCTGCATCATACTCCCTTCTAAGTATATAGAGGCAATTCACCCTGCATCATACTCCCTTCTAAGTATATAGAGGCAATCCACCCTGCACCATACTCCCTTCTAAGTATATAGAGGCAATTCACCCTGCACCAAACTCCCTTCTAAGTATATTGAGGCAATTCACCCTGCACTATACTCCCTTCTAAGTATATAGAGGCAATTCACCCTGCACCATACTCCCTTCTAAGTATATAGAGGCAATCCACCCTGCACCATACTCCCTTCTAAGTATATAGAGGAAATTCACCCTGCACCATACTCCCTTCTAAGTATATAGAGGCAATTCACCCTGCACCATACTCCCTTCTAAGTATATAGAGGCAATTCACCCTGCACCATACTCCCTCCTAAGTATATAGAGGCAATTCGCCCTGCACCATACTCCCTTCTAAGTATATAGAGGGAATTCACCCTGCACCATACTCCCTTCTAAGTATATAGAGGCAATTCACCCTGCACCATACTCCCTTCTAAGTATATAGAGACAATTCACCCTGCACCATACTCCCTTCTAAGTATATAGAGGGAATTCACCCTGCACCATACTCCCTTCTAAGTATATAGAGGCAATTCACCCTGCACCATACTCCCTTCTAAGTATATAGAGGCAATTCACCCTGCACCATACTCCCTTTTAAGTATATAGAGACAATTCACCCTGCACCATACTCCCTTCTAAGTAAATAGAGGCAATTCACCCTGCACCATACTCCCTTCTAAGTATATAGAGGCAATCCACCCTGCACCATAATCCCTTCTAAGTATATAGAGGAAATTCACCCTGCACCATACTCCCTTCTAAGTATATAGAGGCAATTCACCCAGCACCAAACTCCCTTCTAAGTATATAGAGGCAATTCACCCTGCACCATACTCCCTTCTAAGTATATAGAGGCAATTCACCCAGCACCATACTCCCTTCTAAGTATATAGAGGCAATTCACCCTGCACCATACTCCCTTCTAAGTATATAGAGGCAATTCACCCAGCACCATACTCCCTTCTAGGTATATAGAGGTAATTCACCCTTCACTATACTCCCTTCTAAGTATATAGAGGCAATTCACCCTGCACCATACTCCCTTCTAAGTATATAGAGGCAATTCACCCTGCACCATACTCCCTTCTAAGTATATAGAGACAATTCACCCTGCACCATACTCCCTTCTAAGTATATAGAGTCAATTCACCCAGCACCATACTCCCTTCTAAGTATATAGAGGCAATTCACCCTGCACCATACTCCCTTCTAAGTATATAGAGGCAATTCACCCTGCACCATACTCCCTTCTAAGTATATAGAGGCAATTCACCCTGCACCATACTCCCTTCTAAGTATATAGAGGCAATTCACCCTGCACCATACTCCCTTCTAAGTATATAGAGGCAATTCACCCTGCACCATACTCCCTTCTAAGTATATAGAGGCAATTCACCCAGCACCATACTTCCTTCTAAGTATATAGAGGCAATTCACCCTGCACCATACTCCCTTCTAAGTATATAGAGGCAATTCACCCTGCACCATACTCCCTTCTAAGTATATAGAGGCAATTCACCCTGCACCATACTCCCTTCTAAGTATATAGAGGCAATTCACCCTGCACTATACTCCCTTCTAAGTATATAGAGGTAATTCACCCTGCACCATACTCCCTTCTAAGTATATAGAGGCAATTCACCCTGCACTATACTCCCTTCTAAGTATATAGAGGCAATTCACCCTGTACCATACTCCCTTCTAAGTATATAGAGGCAATTCACCCTGCACCATACTCCCTTCTAAGTATATAGAGGCAATTCACCCTGCACTATACTCCCTTCTAAGTATATAGAGGCAATTCACCCAGCACCATACTCCCTTCTAAGTATATAGAGGCAATTCACCCTGCACCATACTCCCTTCTAAGTATATAGAGGCAATTCACCCTGCACTATAGGTTCATAGGTTCATAGGTTCATACTAGGCTATCTGCCCGAGGGCATTTACAAGCCTAGCCCATAGTTTTGTGGCTTACGCCACCCCTTTAGTATGGGGAACTATACCCATTATTTTGCTGTGCCTCTGTTGAGCAGTGACACTGAGGTAATCCCTGTGGTATATCTGCGATCTCCCATCCATTGGTCAAGATTTCTCTTGAACAAGGCCAGCGAGGTGCTCTGCCTCACATATACCGGGATTTTATTCCACAGCATAGGGAGTCTTTGGGTGATGAATCTATCCCTCCAGCACGTCCTATTAATAGTCGAGGTTTACGCCTCCCCTTGTGGCTCTGACGGATCTAGATTTTTGAGGTGAAGCATATTCATCAAATCTGGGTTTGACATGGCCTTGTATGTTAGGCAAAGGTCACCTCTGAGCAAGCGGTGGCGACTGAATAGAGCTGGAGTTCTTTCAGTCGGGCAGCATAGGACAGATGTTTGAGACCCTTTATCCTTTTGGTGAGGAACTTTGTGGCCTCTCCAGCTGCTGCAAGTGTCGGGTCAGATACATTCGAATGGGGCATTGTACTCAATCATTGGTCTGATGAGTGATGAGTATAGGGAGACTATGACCTCCCTTGATCTAGATGAGAATCCTTCATGATAAGGTGGGCAATGTAGAAGGTCTTCCTAACTACTTTAGCTACATGGGTGTCGAATGACAGACTACTATCAACCTGGGTCCCCAGGTCCCTGATAACTTCTTCTGTACTCAGTGGATTGCCACCTATTTGGTAGCTAGGGGTAACCTTGTTTTTCCCGAAGGGTATGACTATGCATTTTTGGCATTTAACTTTAGGCCATGGCTCTGGCACCAGTTATCCGTTTCTGTGAGACCCTTCTGAAGGATATCTGTGTCAGATGTGTTTTCTACTATGGCCCAGTTTGCAGTCATCTGAAAACTTTGTCAGCCATAACCCTCCTGTGTTTGCTTGTACTTGAAAAGTAGATGCCAAACAAGAGTGGGCCCAGGACTGAGCCCTGTGGTACACCACTTGTGACAGGCTTTGAGTCTGACATGGCGCCAGCAACTCTGACCCTGTGGGTTCTGTCACTCAGCCAGTTTGCAACCCATCTTGTGATGTATGGGTTAACATTTAAGCTGATGAGTTTTTCAATGATACCCGAGTGGGGTATTGTATCAAAGGCCTTTGCCAGATCGAGGTAGGCTGTATGGACTGCCTTTCCCTCATCAATGGCTTTGGTGACTGTTTCGAAAAAGTCAACCAAGTTTAGAAGGCATGATCTGCCTTTGACAAAGCCAAACTGGGATGGATCCAAAGTCTGCAAATTCCCTATGTCTTTATTTATAAGGTCCATTATGATCCTCTCCATGGCTTTGCAGATAAGGCTTGTCAAGCTAATGGGCCGGTAATTTCCAGGGTCGGTGGAGGCACTCCCTTCTAAGTATATAGAGGCAATTCACCCTGCACCATACTCCCTTCTAAGTATATAGAGGCAATTCACCCTGCACCATACTCCCTTCTAAGTATATAGAGGCAATTCACCCTGCACCATACTCCCTTCTAAGTATATAGAGGCAATTCACCCAGCACCATACTCCCTTCTAAGTATATAGAGGCAATTCACCCTGCACCATACTCCCTTCTAAGTATATAGAGGCAATTCACCCTGCACCATACTCCCTTCTAAGTATATAGAGGCAATTCACCCTGCACCATACTCCCTTCTAAGTATATAGAGGCAATTCACCCTGCACTATACTCCCTTCTAAGTATATAGAGGTAATTCACCCTGCACCATACTCCTTTCTAAGTATATAGAGGCAATTCACCCTGCACCATACTCCCTTCTAAGTATATAGAGGCAATTCACCCTGCACCATACTCCCTTCTAAGTATATAGAGGCAATTCACCCTGCACCATACTCCATTCTAAGTATATAGAGGCAATTCACCCAGCACCATACTCCCTTCTAAGTATATAGAGGGAATTCACCCTGCACCATACTCCCTTCTAAGTATATAGAGGCAATTCACCCTGCACCACATTCCCTTCTAAGTATATAGAGGCAATTCACCCTGCACCATACTCCCTTCTAAGTATATAGAGGCAATTCACCCTGCACCATACTCCCTTCTAAGTATATAGAGGCAATTCACCCTGCACTATACTCCCTTCTAAGTATATAGAGGCAATTCACCCAGCACCATACTCCCTTCTAAGTATATAGAGGCAATTCACCCTGCACCATACTCCCTTCTAAGTATATAGAGGCAATTCACCCTGCACCATACTCCCTTCTAAGTATATAGAGGCAATTCACCCTGCACTATACTCCCTTCTAAGTATATAGAGGCAATTCACCCAGCACCATACTCCCTTCTAAGTATATAGAGGCAATTCACCCTGCACCATACTCCCTTCTAAGTATATAGAGGCAATTCACCCTGCACCATACTCCCTTCTAAGTATATAGAGGCAATTCACCCTGCACCATACTCCCTTCTAAGTATATAGAGGCAATTCACCCAGCACCATACTCCCTTCTAAGTATATAGAGGTAATTCACCCTGCACGATACTCCCTTCTAAGTATATAGAGGCAATTCACCCTGCACCATACTCCATTCTAAGTATATAGAGGCAATTCACCCAGCACCATACTCCCTTCTAAGTATATAGAGGCAATTCACCCTGCACCATACTCCCTTCTAAGTATATAGAGGCAATTCACCCTGCACCATACTCCCTTCTAAGTATATAGAGGCAATTCACCCTGCACCATACTCCCTTCTAAGTATATAGAGGCAATTCACCCTGCACCATACTCCCTTCTAAGTATATAGAGGCAATTCACCCAGCACCATACTCCCTTCTAAGTATATAGAGGCAATTCACCCAGCACCAAACTCCCTCACAAGTTGGTGGGGTAAATGGACCTTGTGAAGCAGTAGTTACTTGTGCTAGACGACTAAGTTTGTAGGAAAAATATGAGACTCAGTAGAGTGTTGAAAAGAGAGAAGGGCTGGGATCTACTGGAATACATTTAAACTAAGATAGACTAGTTGAATAACTCTTTGAAAAACTCAGTATGTGTTGAGAAAGTTGTGACTCTGTCCTTAAAATGGATGTGAACTACAAGAAGCATATGGTCATCTTGGTACACTTTGAGACATGCTATGAAGAAAACAAGTTCTTTGGTAGTTATTGCAACAAAGAAGGCAGGTGGATCACTCAGACTCAGTTTTTCAACAATGGTTATAGTTTCCAGATGATCTCTGGGAATGTAAGAGATGAAAACTGAAGTATAGTCAAACATTTCCTGTGTAGTGCAGGTTAATTGGTCTGGTGACATGCTAACATTTCTAAATGCAGAGGAGGTACTAATCACATTTAACGTTTCCCATATCAGGATGTTATGAACTGGAAGTAGTATATTATATTTATATTTTTAATTCTGGTAACAATCTGAGTATAGAAGAAGTAGAGGGCAACTGGGAAGAACAAAAAGATCCCCATGAAAAGGAGCTGAACTTCCATCGATCAGTGGCTGAAACATGACGGTTTGAAATAGTAAACATTAACACTTGAAAACATATGGACTAGACTTGACTGTTATAGACTGTGTGAGACTATCAGCTGCCTTTCAGTAAAACAAACAGTAAACTAGATAAATGCGGAAAATTTATTAAAGCTCAGTTAGATGCATTTATTTATTTAATCTATCACTGTTGCTTCTCACTTATCTTGAATAAAATAAAACATTTAGAATGTAAAAAAACTGTGCTTGAATCTGCCCAGAATCTGAAACTTCCCTCTATACAGGACAGAGATTTTTTTATCTTAACAGTTACCTTATTTGTACTGCAGGTTTCACCCAGATAAATGACTGTAAAAACATGAAGTTTACTTCTAACATCTAAGACAAATAGAAAATGTATAACTCAATAGACTATTTTGAGCTCAGAGACCAGCTGCTGAACTCTGCCTTCTGAAGGCACACAGTATACTTTGCAATGAGCATTAATGTCTGTGATTCATTGTCTGGGAGCTGCCTACAACAATTAAATACTTTTAAAAGTCAGCAGGAGACAGAATACAGTAACATATTTAAGTTAGTGGCAAATAGTATGACCAAAATCGCTGCAGTGTGTATGAATCTTTTCTTTTACTTTTCTTTTTGCAAAGATTTATTTGCTCTACACTTAATCTTACAAAGCAGACTGCTTAATATCATTTATGTTAAGCACTATTCAATTTTGAAATCATGTGGCTTGTGGTTTATTAGTATAAGGGTATCCATGCAAACATGTTGAATGGTGTTTTTTAACTGTTGGTATTTGCCTTACGAGGAGGACTGCTTAAGTTATTGTTACCCAACAATTACATAATAGGTTACTATTCAATCTTAAAGCATTATTGGTATATGTCAAGTATGAATAGTAATTGTGTTCTTGGAGTGCTTGATTGTGCTAGTTGGTGTTATTGTAATGATATGGAAAAGTGCACTGACACAGAAAGTTATCTTACACTGTGTGTTTGTGTGTGTGTGTGTGTGTGTGTGTGTGTGTGTGTGTGTGTGTGTATGTCTATATGGATTCATATCATATTCTTCAGTTTTTGGAAATTCAAAATTATATTTTTGAGACCCTATGATCGAGTTTCTGAAAACCTGAAATTAAAAAAAAATCAAAATTTTTGCAAAAATCTAAATTTTTGCAAAGGGGCAAGTTGCCCATGCATCCCCCGCACACCCGGTACATTATATATACCAATTCAGAATTGCACTACAATGGGGAAAAGGGTAAATTCCCTGTTGAAGCACTTCTGTATAAATTGCAATACAGTAGTGATTGGGGGATTTACCCTTTTCCCAACTGTAGTGCAGTCTCGGAGTTGGTATATGTAATGTGCTGGGGGTGTGGGGATGCAGGGGGGCTTGATTCCCTACAGAAACATAGAGCTGTTTTTTTTTTATTTCAAGTTTCCAAAAACTTGATGATATGACATTGATTTTTTTTTTGCCCTTTACATCAAAAACAAAACAAAAAAATCTATACGATCTATTGCTGCTTTAAGTAGTTAATTGCACTATATTACATTGCATCTCATAGTTTTAGGGCTATTGTAGCTGGTTTGTGTGGTCTTCTTACACATGGGCTCCAAACCAACTATTCAACATTAAGAAAGTTTTTTTCTGAACTCTTGTGGCAAAGGTTTGCTGATCTAACTTGTTGGGGATTGCTGGTGGAAGGCTTATTGTGTGTTTTCCTGACTGGTACCTTAAAACTTATTCCTCTTTGGTTGTGCTTAAGCCTCATGTTTGTGTGGGCTTTAGCATAACTACTCAAATCTGCTTGCTGTTTGGCAACTTCGCTAAGGACTGCTGAGAATCTGCTTTCACCTGGAGTAATTCATTACACAAAAGATGAAAATAAGTATTTTATTGCACTTTTCTTGTTAACTGTGACTGTATTTTAGCAGTTTCTTAAGTTATTTGCTGTTTTCTTTATGCACTTTACATAAAAAAACTGTACTGTCTAATGGTGCTGCTTTAAGTAGTTAATTGCACTGTATTGTACTGTATCTGTTCTAGGGCAGTTGTAGCTAGTTTGGGTGTTCTTCTTACACCTGGGCTCCAAAACAGCCATTCTACATTAAGAAGTTTTTTTTCTGCACTCTTGTGGCAGAAAAGTACTGATCTAACCTATCTGAGTTGTGGGTTGCTGGTGGAAGTCTTATTTTGTGCTTTCTTGATTGTTAGTTACCTTAAAATGTGTTCCTCTTTGCTTGTATTTAAGCTTCACATTTGAGCAGTGCTGATCTTCACTCAGTGGCAGTTTGCAGTGCCCTCTACAGATGGAAAAGCATTGAAGATTAGCTTTTTCCCTAAACAACTATCAGTGAAACCCTTCCAAGATTTTCTGCTGCTCTATGAGCAAAACATGTGTGTACTGAGCAACACTGCTTTATTGCTCAACCTTAGCTTACACAAAGTATAGGTCCCTCTTACAGTCTATTAGCTACCAGCACAGTCTTGTCAAATTAACCCATTCCCTTCCATAATAAAACATAAATTAAGACCCTGTTATCATGGGTGGGCAATTTCTCATCTCTCTGGCCAGCCTGATGGACATGGCCATCTTGAGACAATGTAGCAAATGTCTTATGTATACTGACAAACATTTACTCCTGAAATAAACAAACACTTTATGTGAGAGATGTAGTTACTCTATGAAAGTGAAGGCAAGACTCTCACATATGGACAAAGCGAATGTCAAACAGGTTGATAGCACATACATATAACTTCCCACAGTAAATAAGGACATGATATATAAACCCACACATGCAAAGGTACTCTCCAGTAACTTATCAAAAGACCAGAGGCCTTCTAAATGGTACCTTCATAAGCTACCTACACATACAACAATGCAAAAAATATATATAATACATAATAACACACATACATTAGTGCCTCAACAAATAAGCCCATAAGGTATAGTACCACAAAACCAATGTACTGGTTATAGGGACTCCATAGTGAAACATATGAATGTTCCCTTCAACAGGCTGGATAAGGAGTGGCTGTCAGGTGCCAGGTTCTGTCAAATCACTCAAGCGTTCGAGTCACTGAATCACAAGTACCAGCATGACTCCATCATAGTCCATGTGGGAGGGAATGACTTGAGACATACCTCACTGGACTATTTTAAGAGAGACATGACTGAGCTCTCAGATTATGTGTCACAGGCAGGTATAAGCCTAGCCTTGTACAGCATTCTACCTTCTCCAAGGATGATGCCACAGTACAAACAAACAAAAAAAATGATTGACTTTAACAGTTGGCTTAGCTTTTGGTATCAGTCCAAGGGGATCCAATATCTGTCAACCTGGGAAGATATGGTCAACAGTCCATGCTGCCTTGACAAGGATGGTCTGCACCTGTCTCTTCTAGGCTTTCATATACTGGCAAAGGCATTAGCTAGCCCTACTGTGCCTTTTTTAGACAGTGTCAAAATAACCAACCTCCTAATGTACCAGATCCTGTTTAGATAAGATACTGATGTTTACTATTAGGAGTCTAAATAAGAAACTGCACTCCCAGGAAGCACTTCTTACCTTGGAAGATGCTGATGTCTGTGCAGTCACTAAGACATGGTTCACAGCCATGGAAAGCACCCCAGCCATGCAGGGCCACAACACTTTCCATACATTCAGACCACAAACTTAGTGTGAAAGAACCAAAGGAGGAGGTGTATCCATCTTTATCAAGGATAAGTACACCTCAGTACTGGTCAAACAGTACAGCCTGAGCTACTCCATGGTCAATTAACTAAAGGCAAAATCCTCTACCACATCATAGCTTGCTATAGGTCACCCACCATGGACCAGGAAAAGAATACCACATACCTGGACTTTCTGGAGTTACTTGCCATACAGTCCAGCACCTTACTCATGGGTGATTTTAATTATTCTATCATTAACTGGGAAAAATACATGACCACAAACATGCTGGCTCAGAGGTTCTTAGACCTTGTCAATGCAAATGCTCTGGAACAGCTAGTCAGCATACCTACAAAGAGCTCAAATGTCCTGGGCATAGTATGCACTAACATGGGAGAGCATTGCACCCCCCCATGTGATGGGCTCCCTGGTAAGACTGGACATAAATCAGTCTCTTTTAATGTACTTATAAGGCCAGACACCCCATCAATCTCAAAAATGACTAAGAATTTTTCCAAGATAAATTAGCCCTACTAAGTGAAGGTATAAGAAGTTCCAAAGCCTCCTTAAACACGGGTAACACAGACTCCTATGCAGAAGTGTACACCAATGTTCTGTATAACCACTTAAGCAGTTATACAGAACCGTCTGTACCTGGCAAGATTAAAACCAGGTTTTGCCAGAAAAAACAAGCCACCCTGGCAGACCCTTAGTATAAACAGTCTGTACAACAAGAGAAAGAAAAAAACAAATGTCCAAAAACAAGAGGGAACCGGCTCAGCAGAGGAAGAAATCCCTGTCTAGACTAAACAAACAAATTAGAGATCTTGTCAAGTCCTCCAAAGCTAATTACGAAACAAAAATAGCCTCCCCTAGCTAAGGATAATCACAAGGCATTCTTTAACTACATCTGAAATCTAAACACGAATACCCAGCTATGAACTGAAATGGTTGTGGATGGCTTCACCCCTATTCAGCCAGCAGTAATAGCCAATCTGTTAGCTGACAGATTTGGAGCAAACTTCAGCTCCCATCACCACAGCTCACCCCCAAAATATGCATGCCACCATTCCTCAGCCTATTATCTCAAAAAAGCAGGTCATCTCTGCGCTGTCCAAGGCCCAAAACATGTCATCAATGGGACCAGACAACACCCTAGGTTGCCTTTTAACAACTTAAAACATGAACTGGCAGACCCACTTGCAGCACTGTTTAACAACAGCCTGCTACCTGGTTATGTTTCAGCAGAATGGAGGACAGCAACACTAATCCCTCTGCACAAAGAGGGACCATCAACTGACCCTGGGAATTATAGACCCATAAGCCTGACTAGCCTCATCTGCATGGCCATGGAAAAAAGCATTATGGACCTTATCAACAAGGACATAGGTAATCTCCAAACTCTGGACCCATCCCATTAGGGGTAGATCATGTCTGTTAAACCTGGTTTGTCACATGTCTCATGTATTCAAATGAGACACTGAGGCACGAGATGGGTTCAAGTTGTTTATTGTACATAAACAAATCAGGAGCTGTAAATCAAACATATACTTCAAATTTCATAAGCTAACTGACTGACTAATTGCTTCAAACACGCTCGCATGTGCATCTCCATTCATGCTTGCACTTACTCTGACTGACTATACAAAATGGCAGTGATCTTGCACATGCTCAGTAACTTACATGCATGTGCTGTCTAGCTACAGTGGCTGACTAGGTACAATACACACAATGCTCTACATCCTCCCTCTTTGATTTGTTTGACATGCAATAGGAGAACAAGATATTTTACAAGCTAGATATCACATCAGTATTTAACAACAAATGAATTCAAGTCCAAGTCACTGTGTATTTTGGATTCAGTCTGGAAATTCTACCCAATCTGGTCACATAAAAATTTTGACTGGGTTTAGTAACAGGGATAATCTTTGGGGATTCTTTTAGAATTGGAACTGTGGGTATTATATCAGGATTACTTGAAGAAAATAGACTGATCTCTGGAATTTGAACAAGTGTAGAGTCATTCTGAGAAACACAGTCTCTGGCACAGGCAATCTGCTGCATCACTGGTTCAGGCACTGGTAGTATGTGTCTTGGATTCCTCCTGAAATCCATTCCAGTAGATTGTACAATGCAAGATCTTGGTTCTTCACAAATACTTCTGATGATTCCCACTCAGTCATATCATTTGTTTGCATTCTCATGATTTTTTCTTGGTTTACTATCAAAATGTCGATCCTTACTCCGGCGAATGTCGTGTAATCGAAACCGGAAGTTCGAAAATGATAACATTGATCTCAAAAAAACAATCTACGAACGGTTTTAACATGGGTCGAGGTAGGTGTTCAGTGTTATTCCAAACTACAAACATCTCCCCTACCTCGACCCATGTTAAAACCCGTTCTTAGATTGTTTTTTGTGACTCCGATGGTACTGCTTTCGACCTTCCATTTTCGATTATACGTAATTCGCCGGAGTAAGGATCGACATTTTGATAGTAAACCTTTTTCCTTGTCTTAATGGTCTGAAGCACTTGCTGGATTTATCGTAGTACAACTTTTGTGACGGGTGTTTTCTCAAAAGGTGAGTCTTGACCAGTCTTTTGTTCTTTGCATTTGGTATCAATAATTGTTCACTAATTGGAAGAGTTGTTCTAGTCTGTCTGGACATCAATCTCCAAGCAGGTGAAGCAAGAAAATTATCTTGAGGAAGGTTTCTGACATTAAGTAAGTTAAGAAAAACATTGGTAACATCTCTTTTGGATTTCTCCAACAAGTGCTTCGCACTCTGAACTGCTTGTTCCGCTAACCCATTGGACTGTGGATACTCAGAACTACTAGTAATATGAACAAAGTCCCACGACTCAGCACATTTCTTGAACTGCTGACTTGTAAACTGTGCACCATTGTCAGACATGACTGTGCAGACTACCATGGACATTAAAATGTCTTTTCAATTTCATAATAGTGCTGGACATTAAGTTAAGAAGAAAGTCATTTTCAAACCAATTCGCCCCAGGCCTCCATTGAAAATTGGCTTCATTCCAAATTAGACTTTCCAGGTTAACAAATGTTAAATAAATAAAAGTGTCTACTAACACTAAGTAATGCTGACCATTCCATTTGAAAATATCAGTAGCAACTGTCTACCATGGTAATTCAGGAATCTGATTTAGCTGAAGTGTTTCTTTTTGTTGGTGTGATTTAGTACTGTTGCAAAAAGAACATGCAAGAGTTTCCTTCTCTATATCCTTTGACACAGAAGGCCAAAATACTGTCTCTTGCCCTTCTTTTGGTAGAATCAGTACCCGGGTGACCATGATACAAAATTCGGATATATTCCTGTTGTAATGGTGAAGGAATTACCATTTTAGGACCTTTCATGATGATTCCATCATTGATTATGAGCTCATCTCTGTAAGTAAAATACTTCTGTATGCCAAGTGGTAAACTAGTTTGTCGTGCTGGCCATTCTTGACTGATAACATTTTTCAGCTTCTGGAGAATTAGGTCTGAAGCTGTATGATTTCTGAGTTCACCAAGATGTGTTGTGGAAAAATTTTTGACTTCCATGACCCCGAAGTCTGCTTTCTCATTGTCATGCTGTTTTGTTGTTTGCTGGGTGCTCTTGACAAAGCATCAGCAAGGTATAGAAATTTGCCTTTTGTATAGATAATATTGAAATTGTACTTCTGCAATTTTTACATCATGCATTGCAAGCGTGCTGGGGCTGTATGTATTAGTTTTTTCAGGATTGTCACTAGAGGTTGGTGATCAGTCTGTATTTGAATAGGTCTGCCATAAATATAATCATTGAACTTTGAGCATGTGAACAGTACTGACTAATGTTCTTATTCACTTTGTGCATACTACATTTCAGTTTGGGTTAAAGTTCTGGATGCATAAGCAACTGGTATGCCTTACTGAAGACATGCTGCACCAAGACCATACTTTGAAGCACCACCCGAAAGAGTTGCAGCTTTGTGAACATCATAATATCTCAATGTGGGTGGACTGGTAATTTTCTGTTTCAGAACATCAAATACTTTTTGGTTCCAACCAGGACCAGTTAACATTTTTACATGTCAACCCACATAGTGGTGCTGAAAGCTCACTCAGGTCTGGGATGAACTTCCCTAAATAGTTGACCTTACCAAGAAAACATTGTAAATCTGTGACATTTTCTGGAACTGGCATCTCAAGAATTGCTGCTTGCTTAGACAGATCTGGTTGTAAGCCATGTAGAATATAAACAGCCAAAGCATGTGTTTGGGGGAATTGAGTATGTGACAGTTTATATGAATTAAAATGTACTGTGTACTGTGAACTTTGAATGAACTCTGAGCAACGAGAAAATACTGAAAAACAAGAGTCTGCCTGAAAGCAGGAAATGTGCCTTTTATGGAAGTGCATCCGATTTTCTTTCTTTGCCCAGAGATATTCATAGGTTAGTACCAGGCTAACTGCCCTTGCGAGCCATTTTAAGCCTAGCCAGTTATCCCCTGTGAGATTCAAACCCTGTACCTTGTGTTTGTAAGGCAAACACCTTAACCATTAGACCACCCTCCCAACGCTATGATGATGTGAATTGTCTTATGTTTACGGGTAAACCTTTGATTGGTTAATTGCCCTGTATAATGATCTAATTGGTTCATTTTTATATTTTTGTACTGTCAGCAATATCACCAGTATATATGTTACTATGTTACACCCATACATAAAGGCGGGACCTTCACTGAACTTAATAACTACAGACCCATTGCTTTACTCTCTCCCTGGCCAAAATCCTAGAAAAATGCATCCATACCCAGATGCTAAACTATCTCCTAGACAGCAACATCCTGTTACCTACTCAGCATGGTTTCAGACCTGCCCATAGTACCACTACAGCCGTCCTCTGCTTCACAGACACAGTAAACCGTCTCAAAAATGAAGGCCTACAAGTGTCAACTCTTTTTTTGGATATGTCCAAAGCATTTGACGCAGTCTCACACCAAATCCTGCTAAACAAACTAAACCAATATCATCTATCAAATTCCACTCTTACCTGGTTCCAAAGCTACTTAACTGACAAGTACCAAGCTGTGAAATGGGAAAATTCTCTCTCTCCTCAGCTGCCCATAACTATAGGAGTCCCACAGAGTTCTATCTTAGAACCACTATTATTCAGTCTTCACAAATGACTTCCATACCTCCACGCAGCATGCATCTATAATTCAGTATGCAGATGACACTACCTTAATCTGTGCTGCACAAAACATTCCCACCCTCCCACAAACAACTCAAGTAGCATTCTCTGATGTTGAAAATGACCTTACCAAAGCCCAACTTATCCTCAATCCAAAGAAAACTCAGCTTATGATTATAACCAGTTCTAACAAAAACACTAACAGTCAATTCACTATCTACTCCACTAATGCTACTCCAATTGTTCCAGTGGCATAGGCTAAGCTATTGGGAATAACCATAGACTCCCACCTAAAATATGATAGTCATCTCAACTTAACTATTAAAAAAGTACATGCCAAACTGGGGTCGCTCTACCGTATCAAACCATTTCTTGCCAACAACGCAAGATCAGCCATTGCTCGCTCCCAACTTCTATCCACCCTACTCCATGCATCTCCCATTCTGACTAATCTCAACAAAACTGAACTAAGCAAAATGGAAGCCTGCTATAACAGAATTGCCCGCTTTGCTGCAAATTGCTCATGTAGAACTTATCACTGTACTGCTTTGAGACAGCTCCACTGGCTTGAACTGCCCAACCTCCTAACCTACAATAAGCTCTGCCTCTGTCATTCTATCTATTACCTTCCCAATATGTGGCCTGCCCTCAGAAACCTAGTACAACATCACTCAGACAAAAGGCCTCTTAGATCATCAAGCAAACTACTACTAGAAGTCACCAACAGCTACAATAGCTTTGGAGATGCACTATATAGTAGTTCAGTGACTAAAAAATGGAACTCACAAAACACATCATCCAAAGCCTCCTTTAAAGACCTCATCAGGCAACATCTCAAGGAAAGTTGGCAGTGCCATGATTGCTCCCCAGGCTAGTGAAAGCGGATAACACATACATACAAAATCTAGAGCACTTGATAATAGTTTTCAATCTTACTCACAAACACTGGCTAATCTACAATGTATGTACTGTACCTGTGTACTATGTATGTATTCTACATATGTTCCAAATTTCAGCTGTACACCACAAATCTATTAATTACCTTTATTTTTAAAATGAATATTTTTTTTGTTTGTTCTCTCCACTGTAACTGTTTATGTGCCGCATGCCACTGTAAAAACATGTCTCCTGTAATTTGTGTGTATACTGATCATGTGTAAATAACTAAATGTGTCTGTAATTTTTCTTTCTGGAGTTTTTCTCCCCAGGCCTCTGCTGAAAAAGGGCCTTTTTGGCTCAGTCAGACACCCCCGGTTAACAAATGTAAAATAAATAAAATAAATATAAGCTTGTTTATTCCTTTGTTCTGGGAGTCTCCCTGGTACTTTCCATGAGGCTCCTGCACGTGTGTACTGTAGATAATAAAAAACACTGAAAGAGAGAAAGAACTATTTGTCTTCATTTTCAAAGTATTGTGTAATGTAACAATTGGTGCTGTGACTCGGATGTGAATTGAGAACAAGCTGCAGCAGTCAGGAAGTGGACGAAATACTAATAATGAAAGGGCCCATAACAGACTGTTCTGTTCCTGCAGTGTTTCTTTCATCTCTCTGTATTTGCCTGCCTTAAAGATTTGAATTTTTTTTTAATGCAGAAAAATATATGATTTCTCTCATTCAATTGCTTTGAGGTAAGTGGCATGCATTTCTCTTCTGCTATTAAATGTGCAGTATGAGTGTGGGTTAATACGGAAATACTGGCGACATACGTATGAAAGGAGGAATGATAGTGGGGTAACAAGACATTTATATAACGCCTTAGCTAAACCTGTGTTAAACAAGTATAGCTTATTGAGTGAAAATGGGAGCGAGTGCTGAGCCAGAAAGAGGTACACCAGCTGGTTATATGTTTTATTGTGTGTCCTGGGGCAGTTGCATGTTTTTAAATCAGTGGATCGCCCTTACTAAAAATGACAGTGACCTTACTTTTCCCAAAAATGGTAGTTTTAATAAAGATATATTGACTAATTTGCAAAAGAAATTAAAAATGAAAGGAAGAATACCAGGGTTGTGCTGGGCAGCTTTTAATGATTGGATGTGTGAAGCTAAAGAAAGGGAAAAGAACTCAGTCATCAGTAGTCTTAAGGACAATCAAAAGAAACTAAAAGAGCAGATAAAGGAACTGTGACATACTGCAAGTAATCGAGATGTAGCAAATAGTAAACGCTTAAAGGAGCCGCCCTTTAAGGGATTATATCCTGTACAAGAATTAAGTAAATTACAAATACCTGAATCATCTGAGGATGATAACCCCTGGTTCCCCCCACCCCCTACGGCCCCTCCACCACAATATCAGCCTTCACAGGTTCAAGACGGAGCAGTGAGCTCCACAACAGAGGGCGAAGACTGGCGGGGAGAAGAGCAGACTGCACTCGACTCTGGAAGCGGAACTCAGGCAATGGGAGGTCAGCCTAGCAGACCGCTTATAGAGCAACCTGACCAAACAGATACAGGTAAACCATCATCTAGACTAACCCGTTTGAAGACAAAAAAACAGCAGAAAAGAAAAGCACAAATGCTTTTTTACCCTAGGTCTAGCCAGCGGAAAAAATATTACAATAAAAAAGCTTTATATTTACACAAGGGTAAATATTACAAACAATGTCCAATTGTGATTGAAGACAATGATGGCTACAGTGGTCCGGACAAATCTAATCCAGATCCTGACTCTGAATCGGCACCAGCCCATCAGATGAAGAAGGAGTAGTCCCATTGAGAGAAGTCTCAAACCCAGCACATGCTAGAGATGCGGGACAACCGGCTACTGTAGCGGTACCTAGGGAGTGGTCAGCAGTTGATTTTCAAGCGATCACTAAATCACTTCCGCCTATTCATAATAACCCAGTGAAGTTTCAACGTGTATTGGCAGGACAAATCTGTTTGCAAAATCCTACCATAGAAGAGGTTAGAGCTGTCCTCCAATAGTGCCACCTACACCTAATTGGTCGAAAATTAAATCAGTCATACAGAAAGAGGATAAACCTATAGACAAATACTTAAATCGACTCACTGACACCTTTGAGGCATATTATGGGTACCCAGAGGCCACTGAGGGACCAGCACAGAGCGGGCTGTCAGCTGCCTTTGTAGATGGGTTACGCCCTCAGGTGAGGGACAAGTTAAAGGAAGTATGTTTGAACTGGCCTAGTTTGGGCCTACATGAGTTAGTCCAGCAGGTACAATACCTATCTGACCATCTAGCTAAAGAAAAGAAGGATTTACAGGAGAAATTAGTAAAAGCACAAATCCAAATGTGTAGCACTTTTGGTCAGTGGGGTAGAGGACGAGGGTGAGGGAGAGGGAGGGGTGGACGCCAAGGAGCAGTAAATCAAAATAGACAAAACTGGCAGGGAACACAGTCTGCTCTACCCCAGAATTCTACTAATCAGACAGAGTGTTTCAATTGTGGCCAACCAGGCCACTGGAAAAACAAGTGTCCATATTTGGCTGAGCAACCTGCACCATACGTCACAACGGTGGAATTCTATCTGGACACCGTCAAATTGACAGCAAACACAATGAAGGTTCCCTGAACAGAAACAACAGCAATTGTGTCCTTTTATTCTTGTGGATCAGGATGGACCACATGTTATGTTACTGGTTAAAAATAAACCCTATCCGTTTTTAATTGATACTGGAGCGACTAAATCCATGCTAGCTGGCAAAGCAGCCATGAATGTTCCCCTCTCCGACAAAATAACCAGAGGGGTGGGTGTCTCTGGTGTACCTATTGAGTATTCCGAAACTATTCCAGTCCCAGTAACTTTTGGACCTCTGCAGGATAACCATGCATTCTTAGTAGGACTGTCAGCACCTTTAAATCTATTAGGAAGAGACTTGCTATGCAAAATGGGGGCCACCGTTTTTTGCACAGCTGATGGAGTTTATCTCCAAATACCTTCAGACCAACAGGATAGTACCCTGGCAGCTTTAGATGACTCCGTCATTTTACAGATGATGTGTATCCAGCCAGATTCTGACAGGAACGAGTATTTACATTCCTTACCCTCTCACCTATGGACTACTCGTGACAATGATGTAGGGTTTTTGACCTCAGCTACTCCTGTAAAAATAACCCTAAAACCAGGTGCAAAGTTACCGCGGGTACCACTGTACTCTTTGACAGCTGAGGCTATATCTGGTATTGCCCCTGTTATTTCTGCATTAGAACAGCAAGGGATCATAGTACCCACCACAAGCCCATGTAACACCCCAATATTACCGGTGAAAAAACCTGGCAAACAAGCTTACAGATTTGTGCAAAACTTGCGGGAAGTTAATAAAGCTGTTTTGCCTGTTTTCCCGATTGTACCAAACCCAGCTACTATTTTGAGCTGTATTCCACCTACTGCAAAATGTTTTACGGTAATAGATATTTCATCAGCCTTTTTCTGTATTCCAGTACATCCCGATAGTCAGCATTTGTTTGCATTTACCTACAAAGGACAGCAGTATACTTGGACTCGATTACCCCAAGAATATGTAGAATCCCCAACCTTATTTTCTAGAGAGAGGCATAGGCAGTTACAGGATCTGCAACTACCATCACGTTCAGTTCTAGTCCAATATATGGATGATATTCTTATAGCTTCGCCAGACAGTAACTCATGTAGGGAAGATTCCCTTCTAGTGTTAAACTTTTTGGCTACACGAGGGTTTAAAGTAAATAGATCAAAATTACAATTCTGTCAGGAAAAGGTGCAGTATTTGGGACATATTATTGCAATGGGTTCTCGTCAAATACTCCCAAATCGTATAACTTCTATTCAAAATGCCCCATGCAATGTAACTCAGAGGCAGCTTTGAGGATTCCTTGGCCTAGCAGGATACTGTAGACAGTGGGTGCCTAATTTTTTGGAAATTTTGGCTCCCCTGTTACAACTCGTAAAAAAGGATATTATGGAACCTTTACCCTGGACATCACAACACGATGAGGCTTTTCAGGCTATCAAGACAGTCTTGGTAAATCCTCCTGCCTTAGGGTTGCCAGATTATTCCAAACCTTTTGCTTTCTTTAGCTGTGAGTGAAACAAGACTGCCTTGGGTCTCCTAGCCCAGCAACGCACTGGAGGCTACCAGCCTGTTGCTTACTACAGCACTCAGCTAGATCCGGTTGCCTCGGGTTACCCTGCTTGCTTATGGGCCATGGCAGCCGCTGCTGTCTTGGTTGACATGGCGGCTCCACTAACCCTGGGACATGATACTATACTAGCAGTTCCACATGCAGTTCAAGCGTTACTTTTGAAAACAAAAAAACAGTATCTTTCAAATGCACGTCTTACTAAATATGAATTAAGTTTAATAAATAACCCTGCCCTGCAAGTCATACGCTGCCCACCACTGAACCCTGCATCTTTAATACCAACATTGGATGAGGGCGAACCACATGATTGTGTGCTTGTAGTTAACTCTGTTCTTTCTCCTAGGTTACACTTGTATGACACTCCTTTGCAAAATCCTGATTTGGTTCTTTTTGTTGATGGATCCTGCTTACGAACAAACTCAGGAGAATTCCAAGCAGCTTGGTCAGTCTGTACTCCGACTGAAGTTTTAAGGTCAGCACGATTACCCCCAGGCACTTCTGCGCAGGCTGCGGAACTAGTGGCATTATCGAATGCACGCAAAATAGCTAAGGACAAGTCTGTTACTATATATACTGACTCCTGTTATGTCCATGGTATTGTTCATGATTTTGGTATACTATGGAAGGAACGAGGGTTTTTAACTTCTTCCGGGGCACCCGTTAAAAAACATTTTTATATCAATAACTTTTTACAGGACTTATTGTTACCATCTGAAATTGCTGTTGTTAAATGTGCAGCCCATCAGTCTAATGACTCCTTTGAAACTAAAGGCAATAATTTCGCTGACTGGGCTGCTAAACAGGCTGCTCTCTCACAAACTGTTCAGGGACATTTTTTGCAGCCTTTGCAACCAATAGTTACTTTTGATACCACAGTGTTAAAAGCTTTACAGGATGAAGCTCCAGAATCAGAAAGGAGAACATGGCTGGCTCAAGGTTGTTTTAAATGCTCTGATCTCATTTGGCAACATCCAGATGGCAGACTGGTCTGCCCAATGTCCATGTTAAATTCTGTTATTAAAGCATATCACTTGCCAGCTCATGTTGGGGTACAAGCGTTAATAAAACAAATCCAAAAGGATTGGTTTGCCCCAGGACTTTCTGCTTCTGTACAGCATTTTTTGAGCATGTGCTCCATTTGTTTACAGTATAACATTTCAAAAGGCACTATGGCTCCTGCACAACCACTGCCAAAACCACTGGGACCATTTTGCGCTTTGCAATGGGATTTTATTGAACTTCCACTTTGTGCTCATTTCAAATATGTTTTAACTGTTGTTGATGTTTTTTCTTGGTGATTAGAAGCCTACCCATGCACCAAGAATGATGCTATTTCAGTTGCTAAGAAACTTTGTTATGAATTCATACCTCATTTTGGTGTTCCCTGTCAAATATATTCAGACCATGGAACACATTTTACTGCTCAGTTAATTGATTCACTGTGTAAAATGTTAGGCATCACTCTAAAATGTCATTGTCCATATAGACCACAGGCATCAGGTATTATTGAACGCATGAATCAGACTCTGAAAACCAGACTAGGTAAAATTACTACTGAAACGGGCCTCACTTGGGTACAGGCCCTACCTTTAGCCCTACTCTCTATGAGAGCGCAAGTACATCCTACTAAAGGTCTTTCTCCTCATGAAATCCTCATGGGTCACCATATGCATATGCCCATGACTCCACCACCACCCTTTTCTGAGTATGATGCATTTGATCATGATATTCTTAGGTATTTCACTTCTCTTGTTTCTTTTTTACAGTTTCATCATCACCAGGCAGCAGCGGCTTAACATATCCCTGATCCTTTCCTGTCCTCGGCACTACAACCAGGACATTGGGTGCACGTCAAGTCATTCTCTCGAAAAACAGCACTTCAACCACACTGGAAGGGGCCCTTCCTGGTTCTACTGACGACATTGTCAGCGGTTCAACTACAAGGCTCACCCACCTGGATTCACATATCGGACATTAAGAAGGTCATCCCATTGGAAGGTCAACAACCTCTACCTTTTGCTACTCCTGATTCTCCACCTATTGCTACTCATACTTGAAGCCATACTGTACCAGCACCTGACAATGCCTGACGTTTATCCATTTGGACAACCTCACCCTCCCGACAAAATACATGTGCAACCACCATTTCCACAAAGGTACTGCACAACTATTTTGGTGGTTATTCTTGTTGTTTTGATATTTTTACTGTGGCCATTTCTATTTCCTACTCCAACTACACCTCATGCCAAATGAGCTGCATGGCATTCACCTTTCAACACCTACCAAGCCATTAAATATGCTTATGCGTCATCCCACAATATCGCGGACTGCTGGATTTGTACTGCTATTCCTACTGTTCATGGGGGATTGATGCTAAATATAGCCCCTTTATGGGTTAATGAAACTTGGATGAATTTGATCTACGATACATCAGATGTTATTTCAAAGGACAAGATAGCATTACAGTTGTCCCTCCGCCAAAACGGAACTGTGTGTTTTCAAAAACTTGGTAAAACTAGAGTTGGGTGGAGCCATTGTAACAAAACAGTGGTACATAACTGCACTGCAGACAATTTGGGTTGTGTAACAGATTTCTCACCTATAAAAAGACTTGTTAAAAACTCTATAGCTAACTTTTCCCAGAAAATAGAAACTGTTTATTGGAAAATATTCCAAGGACTGCAGGACGCCGGGGATCACTTCAAGTCTATCAACATCACCATTAAAGTAGAAAATTGTTATTTTGTGTGCGGAAGAAAACCACATAAATGGCTACCAGGCAACTGGTCTGGCAGCTGCTTCCTGGGCTACCTAGTTCCAGCTATTCGACATGTATCTGCATTACCTAAAGGGAAAATTCAGAACTTTCGAGAGGCCAAGACGCCTACCAATCCTGTAGGTCAAGTTGATGCTTCATGGATCTATCATCATCATTTAGCTCCCGCTAGCACCAAAGGACTGTCCCACATGGACTTGGGTGATGACGTCATATCATGGGCTGGTATAATTCCGTCATACGGAGCAGTGAAATCAATTTGGGAACTGAGAAAGCTATCTAAATTGCTTGAAATATTAGGCAATACTACATTTTCTGCCTTAGAACTAGTGACTGATGAATTGACTGCTATGAGAGCTGTAGTACCCCAAAACCGTATGGCTCTCGATTTCACCCTAGCGGCGAAAGGAGGAACTTTCACTTTAATCCAGGAGGAGTGCTGTAAGTTTATTCCTGATAATCAGCATGAAATTGAAAGTCATCTTGAACTGAATCAAAGAATTTCCGAACTCTCGAAGGCCAAAGAGGCCGATAGTTCAACATGGGCATGGTTAACCAACCTGTTCTCAGGCTGGGGAGGTGGACTGTTGAAGTTGATCTTATTAATTGCAATATTAGCAATTGTTGCTTTTCTTGTCTTATTCCTAATCAAAGCACTGATCTTGAAATTAATGTCTTCAAAAACTGAAGAAAGTGCCTAAGTTTTATATGCCTGCAGCTATGAATGTAGATGATAAAATGGCAATGTTTTCTAATAATGAAAAGACCAGTAGCATGGTTATGCTAGAATTGGGACAAATATATGATAGGTTAAATGGTGATGCTTACACAGCATCAAATGGGGGATTGTAGAATATGAACAGCCAAAGCATGTGTTTGGGGGAATTGAGTATGT
The DNA here is from genome assembly GCF_019279795.1 of Protopterus annectens. Taxonomy (NCBI): domain Eukaryota; kingdom Metazoa; phylum Chordata; order Ceratodontiformes; family Protopteridae; genus Protopterus; species Protopterus annectens. Next base: position 47,910,186 of record NC_056750.1, read on the forward strand.
GACAGTTTGTATGTATTAAAATGTATGTTGTACTGTGAACTTTGAATGAACTCTGAGCAACGAGAAAATAATGAAAAACAAGAGTCTGCCTGAAAGCAGGAAATGTGCCTTTTATGGAAGTGCATCCGATTTTCTTTCTTTTCCCAGAGATATGATGATGTGAATTGTCTTATGTTTACGGGTAAACCTTTGATTGGTTAATTGCCCTGTATAATGATCTAATTGGTTCATTTTTATATTTTTGTACTGTCAGCAATATCACCAGTATATAAGCTTGTTTATTCCTTTGTTCTGGGAGTCTCCCTGGTACTTTCCATGAGGCTCCCGCACATGTGTACTGTAGATAATAAAAACCACTGAAAGAGAGAAAGAACTATTTGTCTTCATTTTCAAAGTATTGTGTAACGTAACAGCCAGAACTGGTAAACAAAATGACCCACAAAAGTACCTTCTCGGTTTGAATTTACATTTCTGAGGATTCCGTTTAAGATTTACTTCATGAACATGGTCTAGAACTTTCTTAAGGATTCTATCATGTTCGGCTTCACGATTGCCACATACAATAATGTCATCTACTATGATAGCACATGGATAACTTGAAAAAAATTTGTTCCATCACACACTGAAATACTTCACTGGCAGAATTTATCCGAAATGACATTCTCAAAAATCTGTATCTACCAAATGGTGTACTGAAAGTGGTTAACAATAAAGGTTTGTGATCCAACGAAATTTGCCAAAATTAACATTTTGCATCTAAGACTGAAAAAAACAGTGGCATTTGGCATGAAAGTGGCTACTTCTTCTACCGTGCACAACGAAAGATATGGACTTTTAAGCACTTTGTCTCTTGGATCAATACATATTTGAATATCATCTGAGCTTTTCTTATGAGCTATGACCATGGAGGATACCATTCAGTTGGTTCTTTTACTGGAGTTAGAACACCTAAATTCACCATTTTGTCTGATGCCATCCTTACTCCACTCTGCATTGCTACCAGAATCTTGCTTACTGGTCTGACAATTGAGCTTACTTCATGGTTTAACTTTATGGAATATGTGATTGGAAGTTTGCCAAGTTCCTTTTTGAAAATATCAATATATTCACTAAAAATACTCTGTGTAAAACTATTATTTTTATTCAGACTTATATTAAATTAAATCAGTCCCATTCTGAAAATGTCTTTGAGGCCTAACAGTGACTGCATATGTCTTTTGACTACATAAAACTGCAATTCATAGCTATTCCCAGCAGAATGGGATGTGAGAACTACTGAGCCATCAGTCTGATTCTCTTCACCACCATAAGCAACTAGATTTGCACACTTTGCGAATCAATTTTCTCACCAATTTTTACTTAGCAAACATTTGTGCTGATGTAACATTGCACTTGGATGCAGTGTCTACTTTAAGCTCTACAGGTTTCCCAGTAATTCATACAGTACAAAATGTTTCGCTGTTTGCTGCCAACTGATAATCTACTGTGTTAACTGTTTCACCAATCACAGAGATACCATCAACATAAAAAGTTTGTTCTCAGCTCTCTATATGATCTACCTGCTTCTTCAGATGTTCTCTTTTAATAAAAGTATGTGCCACTTTAGACTGGCAAAGCCTTTTGAAATTATTCTACTTTTTACATTTATGACATTGCTGACCAAAAACTAATCACTTCTCTCATTTAAGTTCACGACTGCCTCCACAATTACGACAGCTATCAATAAGGTTGGGTGTTGTGGCCCCATTCAGTTTATATTCCTTTTTCATATTAGCTTTGTGTTGTACACTATCAATATTTGCACTGGCAGATACTGCATGCATGCTTTTCTCATTCGTAAGCATATTTGTATGTTGTTCTGTAAGCTCACTTACTTGACAAATCTCAATGGGTTTGCTCAATGTTAAGTCACTATCTCAAAGCAACATCTTTCTCACTGTATCATTATTAACAGCATACATAAGCCTGTCTTTTATCAGCTCATCATGTAAATCACAAAATCTTCATGTTTTTGCTTTATTTCTTAAGTAGGTAATATATGCTGCTATAGTTTCACCAGGCTTTTGATTTCTTGTGTAAAACTTCTGCCTTTCCATTGTAATAATTGATGGAGGGTTACACATTTCTCTAACTTTACATTTTAAGCACACAGGGTCTTCCCACATTTCAGCCTGTATCACAATATAGTGGTTCTCCCCCTCCCCTGCATACATGGCAGGTGCATACACAAAATGAACATTTCCTCTCAATGGCTTCCGAGCCAGCTAAAGTAGGAATGCTTTTGTATGTGTGTCTTTATCAAAAAATGCAGCCTGTTTGAAAATATCATATTCTTGGGCAAACATTCTCCAATTCTCTGCAATATTGCTATCAAACACTAGCAGTCCAGGTCTACGAAATCTCTCTGCCATAACAACAAAATTGGTTTAAATAGAAGCATAGACTAGGTACTTGTAATTATGCCCAACTGCACAACAATCTCTCTGAAAAGGCTTTATTTCAACACTGCAAACACTGTGAACATTCCAGAAAATTCAGAAACTTCAAAAAGATTTAGTTAATGTGAAAAAGTAGTAGAGTGAAAATATAAGGTTGTTTTAGCCTTTTCATACATTTTAAACACTTTGGAAATTATTTCGAACACTTTTGTAATTATTTCAAATACTTTGATCAGTATGTCACTATTATGGACATTTTGTTTATCTCAGTAATTATTTCAAATGTTTTGAATGCTTTGCCACTTATTCAGCAACTGAAAAATCATTTAAACGAGGTTAAGTACCTTTGAATAACTGCTGACTTGTTTGCGAGTTGGTTCCTGTATATTTCTCCACTTCTAATTGCGCATCTCATGGTTTGTGAGTTGCTTCAACTTCGGATACCTTTCTGACACTATATCACATATCTCTTGTATTCAAATAAGACACTAAGGCATGAGATGGTGCAAGTTGTTTATTGTACATAAACACATCAGGAGCTGTAACTGGAACTTGTACTGCAAGTGTCATAAGATAACTGACTGACTCATAACTTCAAACATACTTGCATGTGCATCTTGATTCATGCCTGTATTCACTCTGACTGACTATATAAAATAGCATTGATCTTGCACATGCTCAGTAACTTATATGCACATGCTATCTAGCTACAGTGGCTGACTAGGTACAATACACACAATGATCTACATGGTTGGATTCTTCAAGAAAATCACCAAGGTCCTGGATGAGAGGAAGACAGTGCATACCACCTACCTTGACCTAACCAAGGCATTTGGCACAATCCCCCACTCAGGTATTATAAAGAAACTCTTCCAATTAGGAATTAACCCATATGTCACCAGATGGATAACCAACTGACTCACCGACAGGACACATACTGTCAAAGTGGATGACTTCAACTCTAGCAAAAGACCAGTCACCAGTGGCGTACCACACGGATATGTGCTGGCCCCTTTACTGTTCAGAATTTACCTCTGAAGTCCATGCAAATATGGATGGTCTGTGGCTGACCAAGTTTGCAAATTGGGAGCAATCACTGAGTCTTCCAACATTGCTGGTATAATGCAGAAGGAGTTAATACAGACAAATGATTGGTGCCAAAGTCTCAGAATGAAGCTAAATGCAAAAATAAATAAATACATAAATAAATAAAATGCATTATTATTCCCTTTCGGAAAGCTAACATCCCTACTAACTACATTATAGACAGCACCCCTCCCCAAGTGTAGACCCAGTGGTATGTAATCTGGGTATTCAGGCTGATAGCAATCTGAACATGGACCACCATGTATCCACAGTGGTAAGGAAATCATTCTATGTGGCACATCTCATAAGTAAAAGCTTCGTATCAAGATCTAAGGATGCTAGAATTCCATTATACTTGGCTCTCATCAGACCAATAATTGAGTGCAATGCTCTCTTTTGCATATATCTCACCTGACACCTGGAACAGCTGGAGACACCACAGAGGTTAGTCACCAAGAATATACAGGGTAAACAAAACAAGTCCTAAGCAGAAAGACTGAAAGCTCTGTCACTGTATTTTGCCAAGGAGTGACCTATGTCTGGCTTAAAGGGCAGTCTCTGATCTGGCCCTGACATAAATGCTACATATTCATAAATCAAACTGCATGAGGGTCATTCACTCCAGGAATTTTAACCTAGCCTCTGACATGAACAGCTCATCTTGGAGAGACAGATACATCTCCCAGAGGTTACCGCTTCTCTGGAACAAACTTCCAATTCATGTGAAGCAGAGCCACTCCAGGACCCTTTTCAAACTCAGCCTAGATCAATGGATGGTTGACTATAAATTCACTCTGGGGTGGCAAGCTTGTTTTACATACTAAATGCATATTAGCTCAAGTGTACTATTTTATTTCAGACAAATACACACTAATCGTGCAAAGCCATACTGTATTTTAACCTGGGCAAAGAACAAGAAGGTAACTAACTTTCATCTAAGGATAACACCTGTGACAGCCATGCCCTGGCCCAGCAATCAAGGAGACTCAATCCTCATCACTAACACCAGAGAGGGCGTCTCATATAGGAGAAAGAATAACAAATACACACAGTAAAGTACAATTTCCCTTAAGTGCACACAGAGATCACAGTCAGTCTGGGGCTGGTTGCTCCCTTGCTCCCCAGGTTCCCAATAAGACTCCACACTGGCACAGCTATAGGGTTCAGATCTCAACCTAGCTGGCAAGCTAGCCTCCAGTACCCTCTCTGTCCAACCAGTGCTTTGTGTTCCTCACCAAGTAGCTGACACAAACACACACTTTGAGATACGTATGTATACTTTACAGACACTCCTGGGAAAGGCTGACACAGATTCTCCAGCTGTGCCTCTATACCCAGACTATACAGTAGTAATTACTGCCACCAGCAGCTATTAATTATCAGCTACTCAAAGGCCCTTAAATGGATATCCAATTATTACTGTGCAATATTATTATCCAATTGGTAAGTGTGACTAATCAGTCAAGGCTTATTAGAGTGGCCTTGTACAATAAACTCTATAAATATGCAATGTACTCTAGCTTAACTTATCTCTACACAAACTAGCCACAGTTGAGAGGTTTTAAAAATATTTAATAATAAATACGAGAAACACAAGACAATACTACTACACCACAGTGCTATTCAAGAGTTCAGAGATCACACAGAAACTTAAAATGAATCAGTAGTACATTTCTGACATAACAGAAAATCACTTAGTCTAATCTTTATAGTCCTAGCTATTTCTACAAGAAAACATGCTTCTAAGATAATTTACTTAAGACAACAGGCAGAGTGCTGAGAGTTGGATAGTCAAGTCAAAAATGTTTAATAATCTCTGGTTCTCACTGTTTAAATTGAAACGGCAGTTCTGCTAAACATTACATCATCTTTTACACCTTCCTGGTTCCCAGGCCACACCAAAACTGTATTTACATTCTTTTACACTTAAAGAGCAATAAAGGACATTCCACATGTAAATTCTGGTCATTAACTTTAGCCTTAAAACAATAGGCAGGATGCTTACTCCACACTCATTGATTACAAATTCTAAGTTCAAAGGACATACAAAACATAATTTTAATTTCAAAGAACATTTGAAATGCTTGGCTTAGTTTTCCTTACAGCAGATGGCAATGTTGCTACAATCTTGAAGTTCACATTTTACAGTGTTTTCTTTCATTTAAGAAACAAGCCAGTATTTTATATTTATATTTACAAATGCCAGAATTATGTATAAAATTCTATTTGACTAGGCTGGCAGCCTTCACCTCTTCTCTACCAGTCTTCACATCTCTCCCCCCTGGAGAACTCAAGTTTGTTTTTCAAGTGACCCTTGATAAACGCCGCTTGAGAGGATTAGGTCTATCTGAGTGTACCTCACTTCATTCTCTCTCTTGAGAGCCCATCTGCATTGGCATTGCTAATGCCACTGTGGTGCTGCACTGACATATATGCTTGCAACCCCCAGTCTCCATCTTAGCAACTTTGCATTTTGCTGACTGGCTCTGTTTAACCATGTTAGAGGGTTGTGATCTGTCATTACAGTGAATTTTCTTCCATACAGATAAGGTGGATGTTTCTGCAGTGCCCACACTATGGCTAGACATTCCTTTTCTACAGCTGCATAGCATTCCTCCCTGGTGTGGAGCCTATGACTGAGATAAACCACTGGGTGCACTTCTCCCTCTGAAGAAGTATGGCTAAGTACAGCCCCCACCCCATGGTTTAAAGCATCCACTTGCACAACAAATTCTTTGCTGTAATGTGGACTGGCTAAGACAGGGGGTCCTCCCAAAGCTTTTTTAAGCTTCTGGAATGCCTGCTCACATGCCGGGGTCCACACTACCTTATCTGGCTTGTTCTTCCTTGTCAGGTCTGTGAAGGGAGCAGCTGTGGTACTAAAACTAGGGACAAACTTTCCGTAGTACCCTGCTGTCCCTAAGAATGCTCTCACCTGCTTTTTAGTAACAGGTGCAGGCCATGCCTGAATGGCTTCCACTTTGGCAGGTTCTGGCCTTATCTTACCGCTCCCCACTCTATCTAGGTAGGATGCCTCTGCCATACCCACCTGACATTTGCTCACCTTAATGGTCAACCTTGCCCTCTGTAGTCTGCACAGCACCTCCCTGACATGCTGAAGGTACTCTGGCAAGGAATGGCTGTAGATGGCAATATCAGCCAGGTAAGCAAGAGCAAACTCTCCTGCTCCTTCAAGGATATGATCTACCAGCCTCTGGAAAGTCGCTGGGGCATTCTTCATCCCAAAGGGCATCTTTGTGAACTCATATAAGCCAAAAAGAGTCACAAAGGCTGACTTCTCTCTAGCACTGGGAGTCAGGGGCACCTGCCAATAACCCTTGGTAAGATCAATGGTTGTAAGACACTTAGTCCCACCCAACTGTTCTAGGGCCTCATCTGTCCTAGGCGTGGGGTAAGCATCGAACTCTGTGTGACTATTTAATTTTCTGTAATCCACACAAAACCTGGTGTTGCCATCCTTCTTTGACACCAGCACCACTGGGGAGGCCCAGGGACTACTGGACTCCTGAATCACCCCTAGTTCCAATATCTCCTGTAACTCTTCCTTCAGAGTCTGTCTGACTCTATTAGGCACCCTATAAGGGGCCTGCCTAATAGGCCTTTGGGGTCCAGTATCCACCTGGTGCTGCACCAGGTGGGTGCACCCTGGTTTCCCAGTGAACATGTCCCCATATTCCTGCAACACTGCTTGGATTTCTCGAACCTGGGTAGGAGATAGCTGCTGGTACATTGCTACCCCTTCCACTGAGGTGTCAGCCGAAGCCTCACTGAGGAGATCAGTCACCAGATCTCCCTCAGACTCCTCCTGCAATCCACTGCCAATTCTCAGCACAAGGGCTTCCCTATCATGGTACAATTTGTGCCCTGGCCATCTGCCCAGCTGTTCCACCATGTAGTTAACATCACTTACCTGTCTTACCACCTTGTAGGATCCCTCCCAAGCCGCTTGCAGCTTGTTATGTCTGACAGGAATGAGAACAATTACCTGCTGCCCCACAGCATGCTCTCTAGCTGGAGCATTCCTGTCATACCACACCTTTTTCTGTTGCTGGGCGTCTGCCAGGTTCTCCTGGGCTAAGCCCATAAATTCCCTGTCCTGTGGTTTAGGATGTATGCCACAACAGACTCCTTGTGAGGTTCACACTCACCTTTCCACTCACCTCGAATTAAATCTAGAGGTCCCCTCATCCTAGGCCCATACAGCAACTCAAGGGGTGAAAAACATGTGGATTCCTGGGGAACCTCTCTGTAACCAAAGAACAGATGGAGCAAATATTTGTCCCACTCCCTCTTAAACTGATCTGCAAATGCCCGTAGCATGGACTTGATGGTGGAGTTTAACCTCTCAACAAGACCATTAGTCTGGGGATGGTAGGGGGTGGTCTTCGTGTGCTTCACCCCACAGGACTTCCACAGACAAGCCAGCAGGTCTGACAGGAAAATGGCACCTCTGTCAGACAATATTTCTTTTGGGAAACCCACCCTGCTGATATCTCTAACAAAGCATTTGCCACCTTCTGTGCCTCAATGGAGGACAAAGCCACTGCCTCAGGGTATCGTGTAGCATGATCCACTACCACTAGGATATACTTTTTCCCTGTGGAACTTGGGGTACTCAGAGGACCCCCAATATTCATAGCTACCCCTTGAAATGGCTCCTCAATCACAGGCAAAGGGATCAAAGGAGCTCTCACCTTGTCTCGAGCCTTGCCTAACTGTTGGCACTGCTCACAGGTCCTGCAGAACCCTGTTACATCTCTGGAAATTCCAGGCCAATAGATGTTCTGCATAATACACCTTTTTGTACATTTTATGCCCACATGACCTGCAAAGTGAATATCATGGGCTATGGCTAGAAGCACCAGATGGTAGGCTCTAGGCACTACCAACTGCTGTACTCGCTCACCTTCTAGCCCTCCCTCAGGGGTCCACTCTTTGTATAGTAACCCTTTGTCCCAGTATACAGATTCCCCCTTCCATTGAGAATCAGGTGCCTCCCTAGCTACCTGCCTCAGACCTTGCAATGTAGGGTCTAAGAGCTGAGCATGTCTCAACTCTTTCCTTGTAACCCTTCCCAGTTCCCCTTCCACAGGAAGTCTGGCATCCTCTTACAGCGGTGCCTCACAGTCAGTCTGGGTACTACTACTCACCTCTATCTTTGCAGTTACCCTGTTCAAGGAAACATCAGTACCCACAAGCAGCTGTGGCTCACCTTTATTTTATTTATTTATTTATTTATTGACATTTGTTAACTGGGTTTGTCCAAATGGGCTTGTGGCCCATTTTCAGTGGATACCCGAGGAGAAAAGCTCCAGTAATACATTTTAAAACAAGTACAATTTTAAACAATATTGATATAATAGCAGTTATAGCAAAACAATTCACATATGTTGGGATACATACATAAAGTTAAAGTTGCATTAAAAAGAAGCTAAGTAACAATTTTACATTGATATAGTTCAATAGGACAGCAGTGAACATTTTTTGTTTGTATAAAATTGTGCAAATGCATAGTAGACACATTGGAGAGAGAGGTGTAATGAGGTACTAAGTATGGTCCTTTTGAGGGTACATAAAGGGAAGGAAGACTAGGTAGGGTCATGGTAAGGGCAGGTCCTGGAATTGAGAAAATAAGCTTTTAGTTCATTTTTAAAGTGTGAGGTGTGGGACATTGAACGTAAGTCAAGGGGAAGTTTGTTCCAAGCATGGGCAAGGGAGTGTTTGTAGAGTAGTTTGCCTACTGACCTTTTTGGGTGGTAGATATCAAGTAATTGTTGGTTAGAAGTACAGAGGGTCCAGGATGGGATGTAGATGGAGACTAAGGAAGATAGAGATGGACAGAAGGAGGGTTTACAAAGAATAGAGTGTAGCATATGAAATTGATAAGATAGCATTAACTGGGGATGTTCAAGCCATTGAAGAGAGTTTAAAGAAATGCAGTGGTGTGAGTTGTATGGGGAGTTAGTAATGAATCTGGATATTTTATGGTAAGCCTGTTGCAGTTTGTTTAGAGTGGAGGTCTGGATATTGGTAAGAACTGGGGTGGCGTATAAGAGGGAGGGGAGGAGGAGTGCCTGGCCCAGGGTAAGTCTAGATTCAGGGGTTAAGAATTTTTTGTTCCGATATAGCAGACCTAGTTTCTGGTTTGTTTTTTTCTATACATTGGAGTATGTGTAGGTTGAACTTGAGTTTGTCATCGATAATGACCCCTAGGAGATTTGTGTGGGTGTCAGGTTGGATATTTGTATTGTTAGAAGATGTAATAAAAAAGGAGGTTTTGTGATGAGAAAGAGAACGGGGAAGGAAAAGTAGGAGTTTGGTCTTTTTGGGATTTAGGATCAATAGGTTGTGAGAGAGTCATTGTTTAGTGGATAGTAGGGCCTGTTGGGTCAGGGAGTGTAGTTCAGGAATGTTATTTGAGATGGATATAAGTGTGGAGTTGTCGGCATACTGAATAAGGGAGGATTCTTTGCATAAGGTGTAAAGATCATTGGTGAAGATGTTAAACAAAAGGTGTCCCAAGATGGAGCCTTGGGGAACACCAGTGGAGATGGGAAGGAAAGGTGAGGAGGATGAGAGCCATTTGACAGATTGTTCCCTGCCAGATAGGTAACTATTAAACCAGGTAAGTGCGGAGGGGGATAGGTGGAGATTTGCGAGTTTGGATAGTAGTAGATGATGAGAGACAGTATCGAAGGCTTTGGAGAGATCTAGGAAGAGACAGGAAATGAGTTTATTGTTGTCTAGGGCCTCTGCAATGATATGAGTGAAGGAGAGGAGGGCAGTGGTGGTGCTGTGGTGAGGACAAAATCCATGCTGGGTAGGGGTAAGTAAGTGGTGTGTGAGAAGGTGATTGAGAAGCTGTGAGTGAATACATTTTTCTAATATCTTGGAGAGGGGGGACAGAATGGCAAAGGGTCGGTAGTTTGAGGGGTCAGTGGAGTTTCCACCTTTATGAAGAGGGATAGTGAAGAAAGATTTCCAAAGGGTGGGGACAGTTGATTCCAGAATCGATCGATTAATTATTATAGATACAGGATAGGCAATTGAGTCAGCAGCACGTTTGAGGAATATAGGAGATAGATTGCCAGTGGAAGGAGAGCAAGGTTTTAGTTTGAGTAGTAGAGATTTGGTGTAAGCAATGGGAACTGGCTCAAAAGAAAACAAAGTTGTGTTAGTGGGACTTGGAGAGGTGGGTGTCGAAGTAGAGTTTGGCTTAGAGGTTACCAGATTTTGGATGGAAGAGATAAAGTGTTTATTCAGGAGGGTAGCTGTTTCCTGAGAGGAAGAGTTGGGGTATGGGGAGGGATTAGAGGGCTTTCCAGGATAGAGGATGTTGTTGATAGTTGACCAAAATTTTTGAGGATTGGATTTGTTGTTAAGCTGAGCAGAGCTATAGTATAACTTTTTGTCATTAGTTGTATGTTTTTTTGCAAGGTTCCTCAGTTGCCTGTATTTTTGAAGAAAAGGTGGTTGTTTAGTTTTAGTCCAGGTTTTCCAAACATGATCTCTTTGTTTCATAAAGGACCTAGTCTCTATGGAAAGCCAGGGAGCATGGTTTGATTTTACTCTGATCTTCCTAGAGGGAGCTAAGGAGTTTAGAGTATTCATGAAGATGCTATTGAAAGTGCTTACAGCATCGTTTGGGGGAAGTGTTTTAGAATGGACCAATCTATGTTGTGGAGAATGGAGTTAAATTGGGATGAATTGAAAGTCGATAGTTTTCGACAGTCTTTGATAAGGTAGGGTTTAGGAATATGGGAGTAGTGTCTTAAGATGGTGGTTGGGAGATGATCACTGTGGGAGTCAGGTAAGGTGGTGGGACTGTAGTATTGCTGGGGGGAATTGGTAAGGATCCAGTCAATGATGGAGCTGGAAGTGGAATTTTTATGGAAGCGAGTGGGAGATGTTATAAGTTGGTGGAAGCCGTGTAGGTGGATACTGAGTTGGGGGGAGTCAGTTGTGAGTTTGGACCAATCAATGTTGACATCACCAAGGATAAGTGGCTCATATGGTATTGTTGTGGGAGAACCTGGATAGGATGTTTTCAAGAATGGGCTGATTGTTACCAGGAGGAAGGCAGATAGAGGCAATTGCAAGTTTTTTATGGGGGATTCAGATGGCAGTTAAGGATGATTATTTCAGCTGGGAGGAAGTCAGGAATTGGGGAAGGTTATGGTGAGAGGTTAAGAATGTTTAAGTAGAGGATGGCCATGCCACCACCTTTTTTTACAGGTTTATCAGATCAGAAGATATTATAACCTGGTGGGAGTATTTCACTATTTGAGATGTGTTGCTTGAGCCAGGTTTCAGATAGGGAGAGGATGTGAGGGGTATTGAGAGCTTCAGTCTCACTGCTACAGTGTAGCTCACTCCCTGAAGTAACCACCTCACCAGTCCTGGCTGCAAGTATGCAGTCTGTCTGGGTCTCCCCCAAGCTACCAGACTCACATGCTTGTCTCCTAGCCTCACTGCATATAACTGCATAAGCCCATAGTATTGCCTCATCCAAATTCTTCCCTCTTAGGACATTTGCAGGATGGTAGTTTAAGTACCACTGTTGTCTCAAGACAACATACTATTGGCATTTTGTCTTTCCCACTTACTGGCTCCCTCACCTTTGGTTCCCCACCTTGCCTCTGTGGACACCTGTATGCCACATGGCACAACTGGTTGCATTCAAAACATTTAACCCTAACTCCTGGACATGTACCTGGACTAGTTGCTTCCCTTGCTACTGGCAGATTCTGTTGTGGCAGTCTGTGCTGCCCACCATTGGTTCCGTTAGACCCATGAGCAGTACTAGGGGTCCCCTTCCTGTGCAGGGCTGCCCTGCTGGCCAGGTATAGGTCTCACTTCTCCTCCAACTCATCTGAAGTAGCACTTTGTCTTATCAGCTAACCAGATCCTCATGTCCTCAGGCAAAGTGCTAAGGGCTTGTTCCTGCACCCAAAGGTCTGCCAGCCTTTCAAAAGTGGTGACCTGACATCCACTCACCCAGCTATAAAAATAAGTGCTCAGTTCAGCAACATAGTCACACACACTTTCATCTGCCTTGCATCTATGCTCACAAAACTTTTTCCTATACATTTCAGGTGTTAGCTTAAAACATTCTAAAAAACATTTTTTACAGCAGTATAATCAAAACATGCAATGTCAGACATTTTAGCCAATGCATTTACAGCTTTCCCATGGAGTAAGGGGGTCAGGAACCGTACCCAGAGCCTTTGGTCAACACTATACTGTTTGCGTACCCTCTCAAACATGTGAATTAAACTATCAAAATGATCCCCCCTCTTTAAATTGCGGAAGAAATTTACTGACCTGTTGTGCTTCTGGGGTCCAGTTACTCCCTTCCACATTACCACCATGACTCTGGCAAAGAGTCAGCATTTCCCTCTCATGCCTCCTCTGACGGTCTTTATCCTCGGCCTCTATCTCCAAATGCCTGGCCCCCAACTCAAGTCTCTTTAGCTCCAGCTGGATGCTGTTTTCTGATGCAGCTGTAACCAAGGCTGCAATCAGGACTGCCTTAGTCATGTTTCCATGCACCAGTCTCCTAGCCTGGCACATCTCCACCAGCTGGCTCCTTGTCAGCTTTCCATACTCCTCTGCTGACATACTGCCTGCTCACCCTGACTAACTAAGCTAACAAAAAAATAAAACAATTGTGATCTGAACTCTGAGTATTCACTGTGTGGCTGTTTTAGAGTACAAAACACCTTCAGAGATCACTGTACATAAGCTGCAGGATTCACTCTACCCACACCACTACAAGCCAATTAGTATTTGCCAACTAATTAATATGTGATGTGGATATCCACCGCCATCACAAATTTGAAGTGGATCCCACCACTGCAAACCACATGTGATGGCCGTGCCCTGGCCCAGCAATCAAGGAGCCTCAGTCCTCACCACTAACACCAGAGAGGGCGTCTCATATAGGAGAAAGGATAAATACACACTGTAAAGTACAATTTACCCCCACTAGAGGTAGCAACATCCTTGACCTGGTCATTACTAACATGGGCGACTGTTGCTCTACACCAACAATCAGCTCCTCCCTGGTTAGATCTGACCACAGACTAATCACCTTGGAAATCCACATCCCTCCCACCCCAACCCTCCTGCAAAGGTAACCACCATGAAAAACTTCTCCAAAGCTAACTTTAGGCTCCTAAAAACAGAGGTGGCTAACTTCACGGCACCCATGCAAATGGAGAATAGTTACGTGACCGCAGAATCATACACCAATGCACTTTACAAACACATACACAAATGCATGGATCTCACCACACCCAATAGAACCAAGATGCTCTCCTTCAAAAAAAAGGAAGCCAATCTGGTGGTCCCCTGCCATAAACAAACTCTGCAACAGAAGGAGGAAACTGATGCGGAATAAGGTGAAGTCCCAAGACTGTAAAATCTCCCTTATCAGCCTCAACAAAAAGTTGGGATCCCTCATCAAATTCTCTAAAGCTAGCTATGAAAACAAAATTGCAGCAGATAGTAAAGACAACCACAAGGACTTAGGTTCATAGGTTCATAGATTAGTACTAGGCTAACTGCCCTTGCAAGCCATTTTAAGCCTAGCCAATTATCCCCTGTGAGATTCAAACCTTGTACCTTGTATTTGTAAGGCAAACACCTTAACCATTAGGCCACCCTCCCAACTCCTTTCTACAGTTATGTAAAGAATCTCCACATCAATATTCAGATTTGCTCTGAGCTACTACACAATGGTACCTCCTATACCGAGCCAACAGATATTGCCAGTATACTGACCGACAGATTCAGTGCCACCTTTACCCCTCCTGCCAAAGGAATAATCAAAATACTAGTAGATTGCCAGGCATCCAGTATTACTGCTGCACAGGTTAAAACAGTACTGCCCAAGGCCAATAATACAGCTTCTATGGGACCTGACAATATCCGTGGTTGTGTTCTATATGAACTACAGAGTAAACTGGCACCTCATCTGTGCGTCCTGTTCAATCACAGCCCCACTTCAGGCTTTGCCCCTACCAAATGACACACTGTTACAGTCAACCATCTCCACAAAGGAGGAGCGACTACAGACCCTGCGAACTACCGCCCTATTAGCCTGATGAGTCTGATATGCAAAGCTATGGAACACATCATCATGGACCTAATAAACAAGGATCTAGGGAATCTCCAAACTCTGGATCCCACACAGTTTGGTTTTGTGAAGGGTAGATCAAGCCTGCTCAACTTGGTGGACTTCTTTGAGTCAGTCACCAGAGCTGTGGATGAAAGCAAGGTGGTTCATACAGCCTACCTTGATCTGATCAAGGATTTTGATACCATTCCCCACTCAGGAATCATAGAAAAACTCATTAAGTTTGGCATCAACCCCTATATCACTAGATGGGTTCCAAACTGGCTCACAGATAGAACCCACAGTGTGAAAGTAGATGACTCCAAGTCAGACTGCTGACTAGTCTCAAGTGGAGTCCCAAAGGGTTCAGTCCCGGGTCCTCTCCTGTTTGGTATCTACTTCTCGGAAGTCCAGGCCAACATGAAGGGACTCTGGTTGACAAAATCACAGACGATTGCAAGTTGGGAGCTATTATTAACTCCCCAAGTGATGTTGCCATCCTACAAATGGCCTCACTGAGACCAATGACTGGTGTCAGAACCATGGCCTTAAGCTCAATGCCAAAAAATGTGCCGTCATCCCCGTTGGGAAAAACCTGGCTCCCATGAATTACCACATTGATGGTAGTCCACTGAACACCGAAGGTGCTATAAGAGATCTGGGAATACAGGTTGACAGCAACTTCTCTTTTGATCACCACATTGCCACTGTGGTCAGAAAGTCCTTCACTGTGGCACATCTCATTACTAAGAGTTTTGCATCCAGGAAGAAAGAGGTCATTGCCTCCCTCTACTCTTCTCTCATTAGGCCAATCATCGAGTACAATGCCCCATTTGGCATGTACCTCACTAGACACCTGCAACAACTGGAGAGGCTGCAAATGTACCTCACAAAGAGGATCCTAGGCCTTAAATACTTGTCCTATATGGACAGACTCAAAAAACTCCCACTATTCTCTGTCTCATATCGCCTACTTAGAGGTGATCTCTGCTTGACTTACAAAGCCATGTCTGACCCAGCTCTGTTAGAAATGCTACATCTAAAGAACCACAGGTTCCAGAGACGTGAACCTCATTACCACAACTAACAGAACATGCTGGAGGGACAGGTTCATAACCCAGAGACTGCCCATGCTATGGAACAGACTTCCCATACATGTCAAGCAGAGCACCTTGCTGACCCTATTCAAGAGAAATCTTGATGAGTGGATGGGAAACAGAAAATTCACCCTGGGGATAACTCCAGTGACTCTACTCGACAAACGCACTGGGAACTAATATCAGGTGGCACTATGCCATGGTAATCCTATGGCTAGGCTTGTAAAGGCTCCAGGGCCATTAGCCTAGTACACACCAATGAACTTATGAACCTATAAAGGTATGAATTCTACCAGGAAACTTCATATTACATTGCAGAATAGTGACTAAAAGATAAATGAATAACCAGAATGACAATAAGTCAGGTCAAAAGCATCCCAAATTTTATGATTTACTGTTATATTAGATATCCTCACAGTTGATCACAGTTTAAAATACAGTTTCTCCTTATTAGAGCATGTTTTTAAGATCAGACAGTAACCACTTTAAACATTGTCCCTTATTATAACCTTTGATTCAGACATATTTAAAAGTTTTGATTAATAAGATTCATGATCTGAGAGGTTTCCTTTTCCATTAATTATCCAGGTTTTGGTATTCTGGCATGTCATGAAAATGTACATAAAATGCTGTTGTTTACTATTAGGAAAGTTGTTTATGTAAATAATAAAATACATTTGAAGTTTATATACATATACATAGCTTTGAAAATTCAAGTCATATAAATGATTAAGCTGTTGCAATTAGTATAACGTTTGGAGGACTTTGGAACTCTATCCTCTAAATTATTCACAACAACAAAAAAGGGACTGTGGAGTACCTACAGTAGTTTTATTTTGTACCTGATTTAACCTTAGATTGAGCAACTGTTTATTTGGGTCTATATCAGAACATCGAAGTATTAAAACTTTGAATGTTCTGATATCGAACACTATTCAGCAAACGCTAAGAATAGCGAAGCTGCAGAACAGCAAAGTCTTTCCTCGGGAAAGAGTTTGGTTGGCCGTTTCTGTGGCTTCGCTATTCTTAGCGCTGTGGTGGAAAGTTACAGGTTGGGTTCAGGTAAGTGTGTGATTGTTTGTATGTTAGGGTTAGGGGTGGGTTAAGTGAGTTAGGTTTAGGGTGCGGGTTAGGCATGTGTGCGATAGTGAGAGACTTTAGGGTTAGGGGCGTTTAAGTGAGTTAGGGTTAGAGCGCGGGTTAGGTGAGTGTGCTATAGTGACAGACCTTAGGGTTAGGGTTTGGGTTAAGGTAAGTGGGTAGAAAGTAGTGTATGTTTAGTTTAGTGTAGCGTTAGATGTAGGAATTTAAGTGTATGTGTGTGGTTGCTGTTTGTTTGATGTACTTGTGTTGTGCGTATGTGTTTCGGAGCAGCAAATTTTTTCCATGGGAAAAAATTTGCTGTTCTGAATGTTTGATATTTTCATGTTTAGATGTTTTGGGGCTGATGAAATAGCGTTCGCTATTTTCATCTTTCGATAACGTGATATAAACACGTTTATTTTACATATGCAAACAAACCCTCTGCTCAGTATGTGCATTTGTTCACAACCAGCAACCATCTGGGTACATACAATTGCTAATTCTAATCTAACCTAGTAAAGATATGTGAAGAATGCAGAGTTTGCATTATAAGGCCCAAGTCACATAATGAAGTCCTACAAGAAATCTAAACTTACTTCAGCTACTGGCAAATGATGTGATATTATAGTGTCCTACCTTGTACTGTGAGTTACATCCAATGCCTTCCAATTCAGAACAATAATCAATAAATTCCAAAAATGCACCAGAAAATTGAACTTCTAGACAGATTTGTTTCCTCACTTTGGGATTATCACCAGGGCATGTTTTGGTTGAGTTGTTGCTTATCTTCCAAAGTCTAAGAATCAAAGAATCATTTCCAGCATTTACTCAGGCATGCACCTCACCCACAAATGGATATGTTGCTTGTCACTCTATCTTTAGTAGTACATGTATATACTCTGCAAGAGTAAGGTATTTAGTTTCATCATTCTGTTTAGCTACTGTATTGAAAACCTGCAACAAGTCATTTCAGTAAAGCTTGCAGTGCAGTGAGTCAAACAGTGGTACCAGGGAAGAATTAACTGACAAGAAATGTTGGTTTATATTGTGCATACTGCATTTATTTTCTCAGTTTAGACTGTAAGGTGTTTTCATGTTGTTTCACTGATTTGTCATTTTAGTAGCTTTCTGGCTTGGACTTGTATTAGTGGTGTGAGCTTTCATAAAACTGATAAATGAAAGTGTATGACAACATCTTGTATGCAACAATGATTATTCTTGAAAAAAAGAGTAATCCTTTAGCAGAATATTACTTTAAGTCAGTGGTCATTAGTGCTGTTAAGATAGCTTTACCATCTTAAATATGCACTTACTGTTTATATACTTTATAGTCACAGTATGACACTATGGAAGATGATTGCATTGTGTTTAAGAAATGCTAATCTTCCCAATTATGAAAAATTGATAAGTTGCATGAAGGAATTAAATGAATGGTTCACTGAAACATTTAGAAGAAAGGAGCCATAAAATTACATTTTTACATCTACGCACCTTGACTTAACTCTGTGTCTTAGCAGAATGTAGATCTATTATTTCTATAATTCTGTTATTAACATATTGCAGTTTCTCTTTCTTGTTCATCAGTGTTGCCTAATGAATTCTGTCTTTGCAGTGTGTCCAAAATATCTGAGTATTAGTTTTACTATCAGACCTTTCAGCAAAAATTCTGAGTTTATCTCCTTAACTATTAAATTATTTCATCTTCTTGTAGTCCATGGAATTGTCAAGCTTTCTCTAACACTACAGTTCAAAAACATAGATTTTTTATGGTAGAGCCTTTCTTTTACTCCAATTGTCAGAGCCATATGGTCTTACTGCAAAAACTATAGCTTTGACTTTTCATTCCTTTGTTGACAATGTGATTTATCTACTTTTTAAAATCTTATCCAGATTTGCCAAAAATGTCCACAAGTCCAGAAATGCCCACAAGTACAGAAATGTCCACAAGTATATTTTAATTTCATGGCAGCAATCACAAGCTACAGATATTTTTGAGTCCAGGAAAATGAAATCCATCACTGCATCTATTTTTTCCATCTATCAACCAAAACAATTATAAAACTATATGACAAAAATAAATTGATATTTAACATTAGAACACTGTTTCAGTAGCCTAAGCTATTCGGGTTATGACCAACCCGGTCAGCTTTTCAAAGCTTGATGGTGTCTTCCACTCATTTTAACTGCCAGGAGGTCAAAAAAGCTTCATATAAGAGGCAATTACAGCTCCAAAAATGTCCAAGCTTTTTTCCCCCACTGCTTAAGTATGCTCCTTTTGCAAGCTTTGTGGATCTGATGGTTGGCTAGCAATCCTTCAAGACTGGCCAGGTAAGTCCCCTGCTGGGGAAAACCTTCCACTGCTGTATTTTTGAAGAAATATAGTATTTGTTTTTCTGTTAATTTATTATTAATTCAGGTGGAAAACTTATTTTGTATGTATGGACTGTCCTCCTTGCCTTTTTACTGCAGTGAATGCTTGTGTTATCTATTAGTGTAAATTGTATTTCTGAACATCTACTTATATATGTTTATAGTATTTGTATATTAGAGACAGGAATTGCTATTTTTGCAAACTGTCAGCATGCTTTTTTCCTTAAAAACATATTTCTGACTGGCACTGAGTTGCTGACTCTTCCAGGCTGTGCTACTCATCTTTGAGGCTTTCTTCATGGCTGGACCAATGGAGGAGTTTCTCATCTCCTCAGTTCCTCCTTCCCCTGTGCACAAGAAGAATGATGATGTCCAGAGAGTTCCAGATCACTTCAGCCACTGATGGGTGACTCTGCTGTCTTCGGATTTAGCCCATCTGAATACTCACCATTTTCCACAGGTCCCTCTGGTATAGCACTTACAGCCATTAAGGACTAAGGATAGACAAGTCCTCTGTGGCTGTGGGTTACCCACCACAGGCAAGGAAGAATTATTCTTGTTCATCTCAGAGAAATGGTCAGACGAAGGTCTATAGCACAGCTGGGAAAGGGAGCTTGAGCCCTGGGACAGTGTTTCTGCTTTGGGTCAATCCTTTTCCAGGGAGTTTCCCCATAAAAAAACATAAAGAAAGAAATTCGGCTTCTCCTGCTTCTCTTTCAGTGGACAGGAACAATTTACTGGGATTTCCTAGGGAATTAATTTCTGTTTTTTTCTCTACCTTCTTCCTCATCAGAAAAGAAAAAAGAAAAGAAAAGAAAAAAAGTTTCCTTCTCTTTCTGACTCGGGCTTTCTGTCAGAAGAACATGGATTGTAAAGAGAGTGGTATGTTTGAAGTTTTTTTTCTCAGTCTGAAGATTCTGAGTCTGAGGAAAATGCTGCTTCAGTTTTCACTTCAGGGAGGGGACATTTCTTTTTCTCAGACTTTATCTAAAATGAAAGATGTTTTTCAGTCGGATCAGAATGAAAATCCAGTTGCTCAGCAGATCAAATGTATTGTGATTTGTTATAGCTGGATATTCAAGAACCTGCAGCTGTCCCTCCTGTTTTATCTGTCTTACAGAATGTTCCCCCGACAGCTTGTAGTTTTCCTAACAATCAACAGTCTACCTCCTGCCCCTAGGCAGTCTGAGAGGTTATACAAGGTTCCTCAGACCCACAGATACTTGTTTTCTAACCTGAAGGCAGACCCAGTAGTAATTTCCCTGTCACAAACTGCTTCTACAAGACAAATGCCTAATGCTAATCCCATTCCCACTGACAAAGATGGGAAAGCTTTTGGCAAATTTGGGAAGAAAATGTATTCTGGCACTTTACCATTCGGAATTTTAAATTGCCAGAATATGTTAAAGTTTTTACTACTGTCTTTTGAGAACATGAAAAAGTTAACAGTCAACTTTCCCTCTTCTGAGGATAAAAAAATCCTTAAATGCCTCTTTTGTATCTGTATCCCATGTAATTAAACATGCTTTAAAGTGTTCTTATGGCACTACTGATACTGTCTCCAACAGGGCTGCTGCATCTGGGTCAGTTGCTAACAGATTTGTGTGGTTACATTCTCAAAATCTTCCTGGAGATGTTAAAAATGAAATTTTAAATTCTGCAGCTGATATGCTTAAGGGATTTGATGAGAGGTGAATGATTATTTAAGGAGTGACCCAAATATTCCTACATTCATTTTTTAAGGCAAATAAAAGTTTTCTTAATACCTCAGTTCACTTTTGCAAAAAGCAATTCAAGTAGCAAGGTGTCAACAACCAGGATTAAAAAAAGACAAAGTGGCTGAAAAAAGAAAGGGAGAGCCCTTCAAAATCAAAGAAAACCCCAAAAGTCAAAACAACTGTGTCTCTTAATACACCCCCTCCCACCCTGACCGTCTCTATCTCTCTGTCAGTCTACATCTTCCTTTGTGGCACCAGACATTTTTGATAAATGGCATCTGAAAGTCATTCAAGAGGGGGTAACTTGGCAATCAAAGTCCCTCCTTCCTTTCTAGGAGATTCTGCCTTGCCCAGTAAACCAAATATGGGTCTATATCAGATCACCGAATGCTTAAAAAAAAAGCAAACTGTGATTAATTGACCCTCTGTAAGCGAAAGCTTACAAATTCGAACTGTCAGAATAGTGATTTTTTTTTCCCTAGGGAAAAAATAGCTGTTCCAACAAAAAAAAACACTTTAAACATTACATCAAGTGGGGGGCTTTGCCCCCCACACCCCTCTACTTAAAGATACCAATTTCGAAACCGCACTACAGTGCCGAAAATGGCAAAGTACCAAAGCGGCCAAGCAAATTCTTTCCCAGGGAAAGAATTAGCTCAAGAGCCGCTTCAATATTTTGCCATTTCGGGCTTTTGAGTTTGACCAAGACTTCGGTCTGCTAATAGGGAATCACCAAATATTCTTCTTTTTACCAATTCCTAAATAAAAGTTATCTCAAGGAGTCACAGAACCAGTGCCCACCTGTAAGATGGGCAAAGTTTTTTTCCAAGGATTTTTGTGGTGCCAAAGAAAGAGGGAACATGGAGGCCTGTGCTACACCTTTCCTTTCACAATCTTTTTGTCATAAAGTTCAAAATATTATCCTTTCAGACCCTATTGCTTCTTGTCCCTTTACCAGCTTTCATGGCAAAGCTAACTTACAAGATACCTACCATCACATTCCCATTGGCAAACATTTTAGATGTTTCTTAAGATTTTTGGTATATGGCTTACATTATCACTTTTCTGTCTTACATTTGGACTATCTACTGCCCCAAGGGTATTTATTAAGTGTCAGGCTACAATGATTGCTTATTGCAGATTTCAAGTCATTGAAATATTTCCATATTTGCACAATCGTCTAATATATGCAGCCTCTCTTTCCACTTGTCAGGAGTCCTTAACAAGTGTTTAGAATCTTTTATTCAGTCTGTGTTTTCAAGTTAACCTACAGAAATCATTATCACAGAATACAAGGAATTCAGTATATCTACAAATAAATATAGTATTCTTGACTAGATATTGAATAATAATCCAAACATCATAAAACAATCAGGCATCTTGCCAGGGAGTATAAGTGGTCATAATTCAAAATTTATTATCTGCCAGCAAAGCCATAATCCGAAAATCACTCACTTTAACAATGTTAGAAACTTAAAAAACTGTGATCCCAGTACTTTTATCAACTCAAAAATATCAGCGTGAATGGATACCTCTCAAGTACCTTCTGCTAGACCAAGCAGTCAATACCTTTAACTCTATTTTTCTTAAGATTCTTAATAATAATTCTTAATAATCTTGTTCCAGTTAAAAGAATAAAAAAAGCAAATCTAACCTGAACCTTTGCTAAAACCAGACACAAAGAAGGTAATGCAGCAAAGAGATAAGGCAGGGAAAGAGTGTTATACACACAAAACAGTCTACATTTCAGTTTTATAAGCACCTTCATAATCTCACAAAACATAAATAAATAATCATAACACACAAAAGAACTCTTATACCTCATTCCAACATTCTCAGACCTCCAATCCTAAATCTGGGTCTTCCATTAATTCCTCATGAAATCAGGAAAAAACACACAACCTAACCTTTTGCCAAACCTATACAGCTAAGATATGGCTCATATATTCCACTCACATTTCATAAATCCATTATCAGTGCTAACACAACATCAATCAATACAACCCTCCATATCCTTGTCATATAACGCGTTATATCCTCCATTCCTTTCTTCTCAGTACAGTCAGTATCCAACTGCATGCTCTGAAGGACATACATAGAAGGAAAATGTTAGTGTCTGTAATTTATTTTAATATGCTTTCATTAAAAGATAGATCCCTGACATTTTTCTGTATTTATCTGATGATTTACTTAAAAAAACTGTGATAGCAGGGTCTGATCAATATATACAATGACGGAGTATCCTGTTATGGTGATTGATAAACAGATATGCAGAGTAGTGCAAAGTAAGATGTGAGATGAGTAGTTCAGATTCAGATCAGGATGTAGCACAACTGACCTGATGTTTGCAGTGAGACAGACAGTTGAGAAGAAGCTAGAGATGAGGAAAGGGTCCAGCTGGGCATTCCTAGAGTTGAAGAACGCATGTGACAAGGTCCCAAGAAAGCTGATCTGACCAGTACTGTGGTGGTTTGAAATCCCAGAAACATTGGTAGAATGAGTGCAGGTGATGTACAAGGACCCAATAACTCAAGTATGAGCAGCGTTCGGTCTCACAGAGGGGTTCCAAGTAGGAGTGGGTGTGTATCAGGGTTCAACTCTGAGCACACTGCTGTTCATACTGGTGATGGACTACAGGTTGGAGGGGACAGATCAACAATATTGCTGTTTGTAGATGATGTGGCAGTACATCGTACATGAGCTAGAACTTCAGCAAAGGACAGGAGGATGGAATGCAAATCTGAAGGCACATGGGATGAAACTGAGTATAGATAAAACAGTGGTAATAGAAGCAAACTGGGGAAATCAGAAGAAGCTGTGAACTGAGATACAAGGGAAGATTGTGAAACAGGTTAATTGCTACAAGTATCTGGGAGGGGTGGTTGAGGAAATGTGGGACAGGTTAATAGCTACAAGTATCTGGGAGGGGTGGTTGAGGAAATGTGGGACAGGTTAATAGCTACAAGTATCTGGGAGGGGTGGTTGAGGAAATGTGGGACAGGTTAATAGCTACAAGTATCTGGGAGGGGTGGTTGAGGAAAAGAGAAGTCTGAATAAAGAGGACAAAGCTACAGTCAGAGGGACTGCAGGCAACTGGCATAGAGTATCAGGTGTAGTCTATGACAGAAGAATGCCAAAGAAGCTGAAAAGTAAGGCGTGCAAGGCAGTGGTGTCACCAGTACTACTGTATGGTACAGAAACCTGGGCTAGAAAGCAGGGCAGATGAGGATGCTAGAGGTGATGGAAATTAAGTGCCTAAGAAGGGTGGTAGGATGCATACTCTGGGACAGACAAAGAAATGAGGACATAAGAGCAGAAGCCAAAGTAGCCCCAATTGCAGTAAAGATCAAAGAGAACAAATAGCAGTGATTTGGACACGTGCAGAAAAGCAGAAGACAATCTAGTGAAGACGATTTGGGATAGAGAGAAAAAAGGTAAGAGAAAACAAAGATATCCAGCAAAGAGGTGAATTGATTGTGTGAGAAAAGATCTGTGACAGTCAGGCATGAATGTCAAAGAAGGTAGGAATGAGGCATCGAATTGAGAGAGATGGTGACAGTTAACATGACACCCCAACCTCATGTAGAAAATGGAAAAAAGGGGGTTGATGATGATGATTTACTTCCTGTCTAATATTAGAAACTGCCAGCATGGCAGAAACGTAGAATGTTCTGTTCTATGTAGAAAGTTTGATTATTGAATTCATAACTCATGCCTAATATGGAAAGTTGTCTCAAGGAACCAGGAGGTCTTAGTTAACACAATTAATGCTTTAGTGTTCATTTTTAACTGGGCAGTGGTTGTTCTAAGACTGTTCCAATAATGCTAGTTTTAATCAAAGAAGGTATAAAAATATATGATTCTGTAATTTGAGGAGATAAGACCTTGATTTCATAGTCTCCCATGTATGTGCTTCTCTTTGTAATAAAGGATATTATTTTTCTCTGCAGAACTGTGTTGTGTAAAAGTTACTGGGTGTCTTAAAAATACATTCATAATCTCCACAATAGCCATACAGCAACCACTCTATCAGCAGATAATCTTCCACCAAGTAACTAAAACTAGGTGTGAAACTTCCCTCCCAACCAATCTCTATACTAATCAATCGTTCAATGTCTGACTCCTCTGTGCTCTCATTATGGGAACAATCTTGCATCCTTCCACTCCATAAAGAACGTAATTCCATCAAATGGCATCCTATTGCTATCCTCTCACCTCTAAAATCCTAGAACGATGCATCTACAACAAAGAATCCTTCCACTCCATAAAGAACGTAATTCCATCAAACTGCATCATATTGCTATCCTCTCACCTCTAAAATCCTAGAACAATGTATCTACAACAAAGAATCCTTCCACTCCATAAAGAATGTAACTCCATCAAATGGCATCCTATTGCTATCCTCTCACCTCTAAAATCCTAGAACGATGCATCTACAACAAAGACTTAATTTCCTTCTACTTACTTCTGCTCAGCTTGGCTTTATCCCTCACCACAGTGTCACCACTGCCTTGTTATCCTTCCTTAACACAATAATCTAAACACAAATGAGATTATGTATAATAATTTCAGTCATCTTTAAAAATCTCTCCAAATTGCTTCACACTCCTGCCACTCTAGGTTTCTCCCCTTCCAACACTTAATTGGTTCAACTGTTACCTCGTTAACTGCATCCAATCAGTTAAATGGAACACAGCCTTCTCTTATATGCCAGTATAAACTGATGTTTCTCAAGGATCCATCTTGGGCCAGTATTATTTATTGTGTTCCTAAATAACCTTTTCTCTGCTTCAGGTCATACCACTCTAGCTTATTATGCTGATGATTGTGGTCTTACCTGATCTGCCTCCTTTATGACTTCACTTTCAATTATCACCCAAAAATCCTTTACATCCATAGAAACATAGCTGGCACACTCCCAACTTCTGAACCCTTCCAAAACAAACTAATGCTCTTTATCCTTAAATCCACTGCATTCAAGTAACTTTAACTTCACAGGAACCTCTTCCCAAAATACTCAAACAGAATTTTTTTTCCAAAACTCAACTTCTAGATGTTACCATAGATGATTGACTCAAATTTGACACATATTCATGTAGTAAAGAAAATAAATGAAAAATGGGGTCTAATTTACACAGCATCTAAGTTTCTGACTGCACATCACTTTATCCTATCTTCTCTGAAGTTAAAGTTATGCCTCTAGCATCTTTATAATCATCAATACAACATCAGTTTGTAAAGTATAACAATGTTACAAGAAAATTGCAAATGTTTCTACTAAACTAGACATTTCTACCCACCACTCTTTTGCCGCAAACAACTAAAGTGACTTGAATTCTCAAGCTAAGTTAAACTGGCTGATAATATTCTCTTCTTTCTCAATAAACGCCCTTCCCTTAATGCTCTTCTTCAGTGGACTCCAAAACAAGACCTCTTCGATCCACAGACACAAGTCTTCTTCTTGTTACAAAATCACTTACCTCATTTGGGGATTCCCTTTACTCCACATCTGTTTCAGACTTATGGAATTCCATTCTCACAACTATAAAGACTTACATGTTCAACTAACTGCTTCAAAGAAGAACTGAAAGTATCTTTGCCAGACTCCTGTCTCTGATCCTGTCCTACTTCCCCAGGTTAACATATCCAATAATACGTTTCTATTACCACCTTAATTCAACTATAATAGCTTCATTCAGTACTTAAGACTCCACTTAATCTATTCTTCCTCATCTTTTCAATTGAAACCTTTCACCCTTAATTCCATCCTTTCTTCTCAAGCTCGATGTTGCTCTTCTATAATAAAGTCTACTTTCTTCACCATTTAAACTTACAATGTCTAATTTCACAACTCAGGATCTCCTTCTTCCCTTATAACTTTATACTTCTCGTGACAGTCACACTTTCAACTTTTTAGCTTACACAAATCCTAAGCTCAGATAATGTCCATTTGTATTCATCTTTTTTTATTTACTTCATAATTTTGCGTTTTTCCCTTTAACTCTGATTTCATATTTTTTCTTTGGTAATTCTAATTTATACATCTATCCATTGCATTTATTACCTATTTAGTTTTAGTTATATTGATTAAAAAAAAAACTTCTCTATTTCATATTATCTCTTTCTCTCCCTGTTGAATTTCAAATAGTCTTGTAAATCAAAGTATTTACTTATTGTTTAAATTCAATCATTTATAGGATTTGTATATTTAAATATTGTTATTGTTTAACTTTTTTGTAGCTTTTCTCCTCAGGCTTCAACTAAAAGGGGGCCTTACAAGGCCCAGTCAGTGATCCTGATAATCAAACATAAATAAATAAATATATAAATAATATTTTTGGGTGGATATTTGTTATATCCTGCACTGCAAAGAGTCTTTCTTCCTCCAGACAAAGTAGAGATGTTTCAAAATGTCTTCCTGAAATTTTCAAATCAAAATCAGGTATCTGCAAGGCAATTTCTCAGGATGCTGGGGTACATGGTTTCTATGTTTTTTAGGATTCCAATGGCCAGTGTTCACATGATAAAAATCCAGTGGGACCTCTAGTTAGTCTGAACTGAGAATCTACACAACTTATCTTTATCTTATCCCAGTTCTGGGGTTTTTAATGAGGGAGGTCCTATGGTGGGTAGACCAGATATTGCAGACTCCAGATCTCTCATTCTCCCTAACAATTTCTCTTCAATCTGTCACATTGAATACTCCAGACCTCACATGGGAAGCTGTGTCCAAAGGGGTGAAAGTGCAAGGTCTGTGGAACAAACAGGATAACATAAATGTCAGAGAGATAATGCAAGTAATAAATGCTTTGAAATCCCTCAATCATCTCTGGTTTCTTTTACCTCTGTGAGCTTTCAGATACAACACCACAGATCTGATCTTAGCCATTTTGCAGTCTTGCTATGGTAGGCTAACAGGTAAGAATTCTGCTCAAGTTTGACTTCTCAGGCTTCACACATTATGTCAGAATAAAACATTGCAGAAGACAATGCACTTGAGCTGCTCCATGTTCAAATCACCATAGATAAAATCCAATACCACTTCCTTGCAAGCTATAGGTCCCCCTCTATGACCCAGGAAACCCATACCATGTATTTAAACATATTAGAAACACTAACCATCTAACCCAATACCATATTCATGGGTGACTTTAATTACCCCACTATTAACTGGGAATCCTGTACGACATCAAATGTACATCCACAGAGATTCCTGGATTTTGTAAACATAAACTCCCTGGAGCAGACAATCAGTATACCAACCAGGGGTGCAACTGTACTGGATCTGGTCCCCCTGTGAAGGCTGCCAGCCCAGCAAGCTGAAAATTTGTAAATAATTCTATGTCATTTGTGAATAGCAATATGATTTGTATGCTTGTCTTACAAATGTAAGAAAAATATATGTTATGTGTATATTAAACTACTGATGCAGAAGTGTGTGTTGAACTGTATGTTCTGTACTGAGCTTCAAGAATGTAACCACAGTGTACCCTGCTGGAAAAGAGCAGAAATGTGTATAAACTATACACCTGTGCAAATGTATGTTTTGATGGTAAAGGCTGGAACATACAGAGTTAACTTGCAAACCCTCAAGAAAAACAAAGAGTTTTCCGATGGT
Source organism: Protopterus annectens (assembly GCF_019279795.1). Taxonomy (NCBI): domain Eukaryota; kingdom Metazoa; phylum Chordata; order Ceratodontiformes; family Protopteridae; genus Protopterus; species Protopterus annectens. The sequence continues at coordinate 47,938,736 of NC_056750.1, forward strand.
GTTTATCTCAGCTAAGAGACAGGATGTCTAGAGCTAGATGTTTTTTCTATTGTCTGGAAACAGAAATAATTACAGGTTTCAAAGGTAAAAGTGTTTTAACTGTTTTATGACTTCCAGTTCCAGGCAAACTTCTGAAAATAAGTATTTTGACACAGAGGTGACAAAGAATGATGTAATCTGAGCTAACCCAGCAGAAATGTTTGATAGTAATTTAAGAACTATCTCAGAGAGTGAGTCTGTGCATTTTGTATCTTGTCTTTGGACCTGAAACATCCATCTTCAACACTTTTCATCTACATTTGCTTTGCTCCTTAAGTAAGATTAGATTACAGTGATTTCTCTTAGAGACAGATAAGAATTTAGTAAGATTAGTTCAGATGTTTTCTGTATTTATGTGAGACTGTCCTGCAATGTTGTTTTAAAATATTTCCTGTGATTCTGAACTCTGTTGTCACTGTATTGAGTTATTGAGTATTGTCTTGTTCTTTTATTATTTATTATTAAATATATTTAAACATTTTAATTGTGGCTGGTTTGTTTAGAGATTTTTAAGCTCTGAGAGTACTTGTGCATGTATTTGGTTACACTGTACAGGCCACTCTTAAATAGCCTTGGTCTTGGGCACAATTACCATTTGGATAATAGTAACATTACACAGTAGAACTGGTCACCATTTGGGAAGGGCCTTATAGTAGCTGGTACTACCTTATAGTCTGGGCAGAAGGTAGTGAACATGTGCAAGCTTTCCCCAGGAGTGTCTCTATGTTTGTATATAAATTAAATCTCAAAGTGTGTGTGTGTGTGTGTGTGTGTGTGTGTGTGTGTGTGTGTGTGTGTGTGTGTGTCAGCTACTTGGGGTGGGACACACAGCACTGGTTGGACAGAGAGGGTGCTGGAGGTTTTGGTTTGACCACTCGGCTGAGATCTTAATCCTATAGCTGTGCCTATGGGGGGTCTTATTGGGGATCTGGATAAAGGCAGAGAAACCAGTCCCAGACTGATTGTGATCTCTGTGTGCTCTTAAGGGAAATTGTACTTTACTATGTTTGTACTTGTCATCCTCCTAATGCGCACAACCCTCACTGGTGCTAGTTGTAAGGATTGAGGCTCCTTTATTACTGGACCAGTGCAGGGGCATCACACTCACTAATATGGGAGAATGCTGCACACCTCCTACTGTAATGCCTTCCCTGGTAAGGTCAGACCACAAAATGGTCTCCTTTGAAGAAAAAATAAAACCTGGACCACCCGCTAAACCAGGAATATTCAGAAACTATTATAAGGCTAACCTCCTGCTATTAAGTGAGAACCTGCCAAAATTTCATACCGCTATAAACCCTGAGAACACTTCTACCTATGCAGAACAGTTCACAGAAACCCTGTATAAGCATGTTAATAGTTGCATAGAGGCAGATGTACCCAACAGGAAGAAGTACAGCACTAACTCTAAAAACAAGCCACCCTGGTGGAATCACAAAATCAATCTGATATATAACAGGAGGAAGAAAATCATGGCAAAAATTAGAAGGTGCAGCACCCAGCAGGATAAAAGCACTCCCATTAAACTAAACAAACAACTCAGAGGACAAATAAAGTCTACCAAAGACAAATTTGAGATAAGTTTGGCCTCCCAAGCCAAGGGCAACCACAAAGCATTCTTTAGCTATGTCTGCAATCTCAAAGGCAATACACAGTTGTGTGCAGAGCTCATTGTAAATGGCGCCATCTATACTGAGCCAGATTATATAACAAGCCTACTGGCTGATATATTCAGCACCAACTTTACTCCTTTCTCCCCCTCAACTTTCTCTCAGGAAATATCATCAGATATAACTCCCCCACTATCACTAGGGAACAGGTCCTTAATGCTCTCTCTAAGACCAAGAACACTGCATCAGTGGGCCCAGACAATATCTCAGGATGCATTCTAAATAGCACCTATCAGGGCCTCTGGAATTACTATTTAACTGTAGCTTCCAAACAGGCTTCATGCCTCATGAATGGAGAAAGGCAACAGGCATCCCTCTGCACAAAGGTGGGACATCTACAGACCCTGGAAACTACAGACCCATAAATATCACTAGACTTATATGTAAAGGCATGGAAAGTATTATCATGGAGATGATCAACAGAGCTATTGTAAACCTCCAGACACTGGACCCAACCGAGTTTGGTTTAGTGAAGGGCAGATCATGCCTACTTAACCTGGTGGACTTCTTTGAGAAGGTCACCAAAGCAGTGGATGAGGACAAAATCATTCACACTGCCTAGTGAAACTGGGAAACCAGAAATTCACTTTTTACGTTGCTCAGTAAACCAGCTGTTGAAGGGGAACAAGCCTAAGTAGGTTGCAGACATCAGAAATTACAATAGGAAACCAGATCACCATGAACTAGTAGTAATAGTATGGTAACATAAAGTGCATTCCCTATTCTGATGTCTTTCTGTTGTGGTAATGTCTTATTTGCCCACAGATAATTGTGTTACTATGCTCAGTGATTAATTGATTAGACTCTTGGGAGAGTTATAGAGAATAGTGCAAGTAGTAAATATTTCACATAGTTCATAAGTAGTTACTAGGCTAACTGCCAATGTGGACCACATTAAGCCAATTTTTCTTAGTGAGAGTCAAACCCTCTGTCATTTACATATGAGGTAAGCACCTAAGCATTATGCCAACACCCTACCACCAACAGGTAAGCAAATGTTTTGTATTGTCTTGGTTAATTAAATGTATTGCTGGTTGGCATATGTGTGCCATGATGTATATATTTAACTTAGTTGTGGAATGGCAATTTCTTTTGAACTACTTGTAGTAAGTATAGCTGTCAAAATGTTGGGCAGGAAATTCCATGTACAAGAAGTTATGTTTTGAAGGTCTTTTAACTGCTAAAATCTGCTGTTTGTCTGGACAGCACTATTGTATTGTTTGCTTGTAAGTGAACATTATACTGACATAAGAAATATTCTGTTTGTCTGCCACTGGAGAGCAACAATCTTGACCTAATATATTATTAATTAATGAACTAACTAGCTGAGATGCCTGCAGTTCAGGAAGGCACTTTGCATTTGTCAGGGGTACATAGAGATCATTTTGTAATTTTTTATGGATTTTTATAGACTTTCCTCTTCCTTTTAAGTTTCTATTTACTTATCAATTATTATTTTTTTAATTTTATTACCTTTATTGGAGCCATACTGGTGGGAGTTGTTTGTTTCCATTTTGCACTTCAATCGATTTTACTCCAGATCTTGCAGCTTCTGTTTAATCTTTGGACCTCAGTCATTATTAGAGGTACCACAAAGGAACATTATGGGGTTAGAATGCCAAGATTATGAAGTCAGCAAGAAAAGGAGAGTAGTATTGCTGGAATTGAATTTAAGTACCTTCACAAGGTGGATACTGTTTTTACAAAATCTCACCAAGATGGCGCTGATATATAGACTGTATTTTATATAACATATATCATGGACAGAAGTAGGTTAAAAAATTTAAAAAAATCTACTGTACCAGCAACAAGGGGGCACCAAAACATGTCCCACAGGATCAGGTTAAAAGCATCATTCTAAAGAGCAAGGCATCAATCCAAAACGTTTGTGCAAACAAGTTTATTAGCAATTCCTTGCTCTTTGGAATGATGCTTTTGACCTGATCATGTGGGGTCTGCATAAGAGGTATTTGCTGTTTGACGTGTAAAAAATAAAAAAGACAGTTGGGTACACAAGTCCCAGGATAAAAACTGCTCAACCCTGGAATGTGCATTGGTGACAGGACTGGAAAAATGGCAGTGTGGAATCCTCAAGACACAGAAACATTTCTACAACAGGGTAGACCAAGCTCAGGAGAGGATGTCCCCTCTTTTCTAAAAGGATGTGGTAGTCCACAAAAACTGACAGGACAAAAGGAGCCAGAGATGACACAGTGGACTACTGAGGATAAAGAAGATGTTATGTATTGTTACTATTATGTAAGAAGCCCAGAATTTCCAGATAGAAGATACTCAGAAAGATTATGAGAGAAATAAGAAAGAAAAATACTTGCAAGAGAAAAACAGTCAAAAGCTTCAAATGCAGATTTGCATTCATTAATACAACAGATCCATGAAAAACATTACATAGAAAAAGAAACTGTCTGGGAAAAGAAGCAACAAAGAAGTATGAAAAAATAGTGAAAAAAATAGATGTTTTTGAAAGGTATAAAAAGAAACATGGACATCAGAAAGAAAAAAATATCTAATATGGTGCAATATTTATGCAAAGGAGAAAGCCAAGTTAGTCAATACAAAAACAGCAGCTCCAAAGATCTTTGAAGAGAAATGAAGAGAAATACAGGAAAGGCATCCGAATATGGAAAATTGCACAATGAAAATAAATAAAATAAAATAATAACACAAAGGGAGAATGCAGAACAGAAGATTGGTAAAGTAGAAGTAGAACAAATAGAAGCTGAAGTTATGGAATACCTGCAAAGTGAAATATTTTTTGCAGAAATTCCAACACAGGTAATATCACAGTATAATGGAACAATGAGTCCCCAAATTAAGGCGAAACAGGTAAAGTGGGAGATATCTGAAGAGGAAGAAATATGGGCATGGGAAAGAAAAAGAGATTTAATATGGTGAAATATTTATGCAAAGCAGAAAGTAAAACTACTCAGTATGAAAAAGCAACACCAAAGATATTTGAAGAGAAACATTCAAAGGCATATGGATAGAGAAAATTTTACAATACAAAAAATAAGAAAACAAAGGGGGAAAGCCAAAAAGAGAATTAATAATGGAGAAGTTAAAGAAACATAACCTGAAGGTATGGATTACTTGTGAAGTGAAGAATTTAGTGTAGAAAATCCAACTCTGGCAATGTCACAGCATAATATAACAATGACTCCCCAAATTAAGGAGAAGCCAGTGGAACAAAAAGCATCCGATGACTTCCCACTCGATGATGCTCTCGAGCCTTCGGTAGGAAACCAGTATAAAAGTTTAGTTGGAGTTGCACAGCAAGGGAAGAAACAGGAAAATGTGGCAACTCTGATACATGCAATGTTGTGGAGTGATACACCAATGAGATCTCATATGAAGAAGCAGCAGATGATGGAGGATGCAGCTGAAGAGAATATGTCACAGGAAGATGTTCTGGAACTTTCTGTAGAATGCCTACAGGAAACTGGGAGCAAAGAATGTGCTCTCAGTTTGTAAGAAAATGATCTAAGGGAATATTAAACAGAGATGGACAGTCATATTAAGATCAATGAAAGAAACAGAGTATATAAAGTAAATAAGACACAAAATATGCCAGTTGTTTTAGATGCTGTTCTTAATACTGTCTGAATCAACACTAAAAGGAATAGTCCTAGCACAGTGTGATTGATATCCATTTATTTGCTTTTCACATGCAGATTTATTTAATAATTTTTTCAAAACAAAATCATAACTAATATGCCCATACCACATCTCTAAAAATGGATTCTATATTATCTTGGTGGTACCCCTTTCCACAGTCATTAAAACCAAATTCTGAATGTTTATGAGAAAAACATCAAGATTTGTGGTCAGGCTAGACAAAGGCATAAACTATCCAAGGATATGCTAGACATGAATAAATTAATGTTGATCTGCAATATACTTATAGGTTCATAGGTTAATAGGTTGATACTAGGCTATCAGCCCTAGGGCCTATACAATCTAGCCATAACAATTCCCTGGCTATTTCTTCCCACACTATTTACTTCCCTGGACCCCTGTCTAGCAAGGCGACTGACGTGATCCCTGGGGTGAATTTCCTTTCTCCCATCCAATCGTCAAGGTTCCTTTTGAAGAGGGCCAAAGAGGCACTCTGCTTGACATGTATGGGCAGTCTATTTCAGAGTATGGGGAGTCTCTGGGTCAGGAACCTATCCCTCCAGCATGTTTTGTTCATTGTGATGACAAGGTTTAGATCCCTGGAGCGTGTGTCTCTGAGGGATTGGGATTTCTTTAAGTGGAGCATGTCCAACAACTCAGGGTTTGACATGGCCTTGTATGTTAAGCAGAGATCACCTCTGAGTAGACGATATGCCATAGAGTATAGCTGGAGTTTTTCAGATGGTCAGCCTAGGGCATCTGCTTTAGGCCTGTGATTCTTTTAGTGAGGTATTTCTGCAGCCTTTCCAGCTTTTGCAGATGTCTTGTGAGGTACATACCAAACGGGGAGTTGTACACTATAATGGGTCTAATGAGGGATGAGTACAGTGGGACAATGACCTCCTTTTTTCTGGATGAAAAGCCCCTAGTGATGAGGTGTGCCACATAGAAAGATTTCCTGACTGCTGTGGCGATGTGGTTGTCAAAATTGTTTTTGGCTGTAGTCCAAATAATTTCTATATCCAAAAATGAATAATACTAATTGAAAATTGTGTCCGAAAACTTAAAAAGTACTGTCATTTAGTCTGTGCATACATAAATGGAATTATTTTGTTTCTACCCGTATCATAAAAGCATCACCTATAAAATGCCTTGTTAGACGGACCATAAAGCTATCTCCTTTGAACTAAAATTAAAATCAGAGATGCCTTCCACCCAAGGTACCTTTAAAGATTTCTTTAAGACACATTACCTATTTTTAACTGATACACTGGCAAGCTTCAGATCCCCATCAAACCCAGTTAACTCCGCTGAATGCACAGAAATGTACACCACCTCACTATACCAGCACGTAAACAGATGTGTAGATGCAGCTTTAAGCTGTAGGAGTAAATACAGGGCAAACTCCAAAAAAAAATCTACATGGTGGAACCAGGATATAAACAAGCAATAAAAGGAAGATAATTTTGACCAAACATAAGAAGAGTAATTCCCAGAATGCTAGAACCATCATCACTGAAATAAGCAAACAACTCAGGAACTTAACAAAATCCAACAAAGCCATATCTGAGGCTAAAATAGCCTCTCAAGGCAAAGATAGTTGCAAGGCCTTTTTAATTATGTTTTAATCTCAAAAGCACAATGCAGAAATGCACTGAGCTGATTGTAACAATTTTAGGTTCAATAAAGCTGAAGATATAGCCAACTTACTGGTTGATAAATTCAGTTTTAACTTTACTTCTCTCTCCCCTGCATCTGTCCCTCATGATGTATCTGAAACTGACTCACTTCCAGCTATCACACATGACCAAGTCCTAAAAGCACAATCAAATGCTAAACATACTGCATTGATTGTTCCTGACAATATCACTGGATGCATCTTAAATACCATGAAGCATGATTTATCCACCCCGATAATGCTGTTCAACCTCAGTCTCCATACTGGCTTTATTTATTATTTTATTTTATTTTACATTTATGCTATGTCAAACCCAGAGCTGTTGGACATGCTCCACTTAAAGAAATCCCAATCCCTTCGAGCTACATGCTCTAGGGACCTAAACTTTGTCACCACAATAAACAGAAGATGCCGGAGGGATAGATTCCTGTTCCAGAGACTTCCCATACTCTGGAATAAACTACCTATCTATATCAAACAAAGCTCCTCATTAGCACTCTTCAAGAAAAATCTTGATGAATGGATGGGAAACAGGAAATTCACCCCGGGGATCACCTCTGTCGCTCTGCTCGACAGTGGCACAGGAAAATTATTTTCTTTGGTGGCAAAAGCCAGAGTACCTTTTTTGCTGGGCTTGTATAGGCCCCAGGGCCAATAGCCTAGTACCTACCTATGAACTTATGAACCCATCAGAAATACTCTGGGGTCTAGAGATCTAAACCTAAATGGTTTGTAGAGACACGTATATCTCACAGGGAATACTGCTGCAGTTGAACAGACTCCCATTCACATAAAACAAATTCATACCTGTTTGTTTTCAAGTGCAACTTAGATTTTTGTATCAGAAACAGAAAATTTAGATAAAAACTGCCCCCTGTACTACCAATGGACAAGAGCAGCTCCTAAATCCTTTATCCCATGCATGGCTCCCCTCAAATTATCAGTGGTATAATCCCAGTTAGTCTCATTAGGTGTAATATAAAATTACTGACCATGGGCCGGGTGAGGGCAATATTACCCCAAAAGTTAATTCAAGCACCAAAAAGGAAATTGTCTAGGCTTAAAATAGTCCACAAGGGTAGCTGCTGTCATGCCATTAGAGACCTGATTATCCATTCATCTTGCTGCTTCTCTGCAAGTCCAGTATCTTCTCCAGTACTAGAACCAGAGACCTAAATCTGTGCCATCATACAAATAAAACTACTGCTACTTTCCCCCAAATCCCTCTCTCATGAAAATAAAATGTATGGACCTTTCTCTTAATTAATTAATTAATTAATTAATTAATTAATTTTTATTTATTTATTTATTGCATTTGTTAACCAGGAAAGTCTACTGGGCCTGGAAAGACCCCATTTTCAGTGCAGGCCTGGGGAGAAAATTTCCACAGTAGTAACATACAAAGAGCACATTTATACACATGATAAAGAATTATGAGCACTGAGAGATAAAAATAAAAACAGTAGTGGCAAAATAATTTCAAGCAAGGAAAAACAGAAATAATGAAGAGGCATATATTGACATTACACATGAATGTAATATATCTGCTAGGTTAAATGTGGTGGGGATGTTAAGTACAGTGTAAGACAAGGAGGAATTAGAAAGGCTAAGGAGGGAAAAGTCAGGCTAGAGTGACAGGGAAGGCAGTAAGTAGGCAGAGTGAAGGGAAAGAGGTGATAGTAATATTAGAGTTGAAGCACCAGGGAGAGAGATCAGGAGGTGGGATTATGAGTTGGAGAACAGGAGCATAACCAATGCGAGGATAGATGTAGTTTGAGGAATTTTTCTAGAAGCGCCAAGATTGCTGGTACTTCTGAGTGATGGGGTAAGATTATTCCATGCTTTAGAGACAGTATAGGAGTACAGTATTTGATCGGCTGGGAGCTTAGGTTTCTCTATGGCCAGTAGCATTTTGTTTTTGGACCGGCGTTGTTGGTTAGGATGGTACATGGTTAGCGTGGAGGAGAGGCAAGGGCATGTTTCTGGTTGGATGATTATTTTATGGGCTGTAGTTAATTGTAGAACAGTGAGATAGTGAGAGGATTCTAGCCAATTTAGTTGATGCAGAGAGAAACAGTGTTGGGGGGAAAATTTTGCATTAGTCACAAGTTTAGTGACTTTGTTGTAACAAGAGTCTAGTTCGGGTTTTAAGGAGGACTGTAGATTGGTGAGGACAGGAGCACCATATAGAAGTGTTGGAAGCAGGGAGGATGAGGCAAGAGCCTTTTTTGCAGCAGGGCTAAGAAAATAGTTGTGCCTGTGCAGGTCATCTAATTTTTTTTTTTTTTTTTGATGTTGCTATAAATGTGTAGGTCAAAAGTTAATTTGTCATCAGTGATGACACCTAGTAATTTGATACTAGGGACGACTTTGATGATGGTATTTTTTTGGAAGCGGACTGAGAATAGGGACTTGTCAACAGGGCTGAATTTTGTGGGGGTAAATATTAAGTTTTATTGGGGTTGAGGGTGAGATGGTTCTGGGACATCCAGGTTTCTGTGGAATTAAATGCTAATTGGGAGAGATGCTGTACTACAGTGGTAGATTTTGAGAGCAGATGATAGTTGAGTCATCTGCATATTGGATAACAGTAATGTGGGTTAGAGAGGAATGGAAGTTGTTGACAAATATGCTGAATAAGAGGGGTCCCAATATAGAACTTGGGGGAACACCTCTATTTGTAGTTATAAAAGTGGAGGAAGAGTGTTGCCATTTAGTAGATTGCTACTTGTTAGTGGGATAGTTAGTAAACCATTGTAGAGTAGGGGGAGATAGACTGAGGTTTGAGAGTTTAGTAAGCAGAAGGGAGTGAGAGATAGTGCTGAATGCTTTTGATAAATCTAGGAAGAGTGCTGAGACTAAGCACCCTGCATCTTGAGCTCTATTTATTGTGTCCAGGAAGGAAATGAGGGCAATGTTAGTACTATGCTCAGGCCTAAAGCCATGTTGACTGGGGGGAGAGGATTTGGTGTTGTAATAGATGACTGAGGAGCTGAGTGTGAATATATTTCTCAAGTATTTTGGAGATTGGGGAGAGAATGGCAATAGGACAGAAGTTTGAGCTATCAGACTTGTTGCCGCCTTTATGAAGTGGAAGGATAAATGCTTTTTTCTAGATGTCAGGTATACAGGATTAATGAATGGGCATGTTGAGGAGGATATTGATTGGATATGCAATGGAAGAGGCTGAGAGTTGTAGCTATTCTGTGGGTAAATTGTCTGGGGCATTGGAACAGGGTTTGAGTTTGTGATGGTGGAGGTGGGTATAGGAGTTAGTGTGAAATAAGGTAAAGAATTTGAGGGGGAATGTACAGGTAGAGTTCCCGGTGGGTCAGTTGAAATGGGTGGGAAGATGGTAGTAAGTTTTTTGATGGTGTTGATGAAATATGTGTTAAATAGGGAAGCTATCTCAGAGGGTGTTTTTTCTGGGTTAGGACAAGGTTTATTGTTTTTTCTAGGGTGGAGAAGGGAGTTGATTGCTCCCCAAAAATTCTTGGGGTTTAATCTATGTTGGTCTTGATAGCCTGAAAGTATTCTTTTTTATTTTTGATGACTAGTCATTTAACCTGATTGCAAAGTTGTTTATACTGAGTGAGGTTTGATGGAGTTTTTTTTTGCCAGGCTTTCCAGGCTTTGTCCCTAGAAAACATAACTTGCTTTGTGGATTTTGTAAGCCATATTGCATGTTTTGCCTTAATTCTTTTTAGCCGGAGTGGGACAAGTCTATTTAGGATTCTAAGAAATGTAGAATTGAAGAATTCCAGAGCTTCATTGAGTGGGAGAAATTTTAGTGGGCTCCAGTCAGTGTTCTGCAGGATGCCATTGAAGGTATTTGGGGAGAAATAGGATAGATCTCTTGAGTAACGATATTGGTGTGGGTTAGGTATGGAGGCGGGCTTACATATTATGAATGCTGGGAGTGATCACTTATACTATTTGGGAGAGTCCCTGAGGAGGTGATTTTTTTGTGGGTCAGATACTAAGATCCAATCCAAGACTGAGCCTTTGTTTTCCTTATTGTTGGGTCTAGTAATGTCAGAGATTAGCTGTGTGTAGGTGTGAAGGTTAATATCGATAGAGGGGATGTTGTTAGAAATATCTAGCCAGTTAATATTAATGTCACCTAAGATGATGGTTTCATGTTTTATAGTATTTGTAGTTCAGGCAAGAATTTCTTCAAGAATAGGAGCATTATTGCCAGGGTTGATGTATATGACTATGATGCAAAGGCTTTTGCAATCATTAAGTTTTAGGAAGGTAACAAGTAGCTCTGCAGTGGAAAAAGGGGGACTTGGTTTGGAGTATGGGATTACTGTAAAGGTGCTTGGGAATAGTAAGGCAATGTCCCCACCTTTTTATGTAGTCTATCTGTTCTAAGGCAGGAATAGTTTGGGGGTAGATATTCAGATATATAGTTTTGGCCAGGTTTCGGTGATATCGGTAAAGTCGTTTTTTTTATTGATTTAGCCATGTGTGCAGTTGGGGAATTTTGTTTCTAATGCTTTGGAGATTAAGTGTGGTAAAGTTTAGGGATTTTGTGCAGTTAGGGGAATTATGACAGGGAGGAAAAAGGCCAGGGTTAGAATGTATGTCACCACATAGTACTAGATTACTGAGAACAGGGAAGGTGGTAGGTAGGGGTTTCTTTTTTTTGGTAATGGGAGAATTTGAAGTTGTCATTATAATGAAGGTTATGGTGTTGGGAGGGGGTGATGAGTTTCTTTCATAATATTATATCTGTCCTATAGAGAGTGGGGCAGATGGCAGCATAACTGGGGAGGGTGTGTATGTGAGTTGATCTGGAGGGGGATGGTGTGGGGGGTATATGTGGGGTATGTTACTTGTGTGTTAGAAGGAGGGAGAAATAGTAAGTGTAAAAAGAAAGATGTTGAATATAAGAGGCATAGCTATCTAATATTGAATGATAGCACTTGGTAATACAACCACTGAAGTCACATCCCATAGCAAATTATTAGGGGTGATAGTGGATGATAACCTTACATTCAACCTGCATATACAAACTTGCATAAGGGAAACACTTTATTGCTAACACAACTAAACACCCCCTGGCACTGCTTTCTCACTTTCACTCTTCTTTATGACTCCCCCACCCTGACTAACCACCTGGCTTCACAAAAATTCAAACTTGAGCAATGCTATAAAAAAGTTGTTAAATTTGCAGCAAATACCCTTTTCAGAACCCACAACCTTATAGCACTGAAAAACCTAAATTTGGTTAGAACTGCCTCCTCAACTAACATATACACAGCTTCTTACCACCTATAAAATTACCCAGCATCCATCTGCCTGTCCAGCACTAAAAACAGTCTACATAACTATGTTCCCAGTCGGTCATTGTGATCCAGTGACCAAAACCTCCTGTCTGTCTACAGATCAAATCTGCTGGGTATTGTCTTTACTCATACAATGTTGTTAAGGCCCAGATCTCCTTACCTCTATCTATCAGGTCATCTTCCTCCCATCTTTCAAGACCATTCTGAAAGATCTCTTTGCTAAAATCTGACTCTTTTCTTGCTCAAAACTAAGATAAACTATATTCCTAAATGTGAACAAGTACCTTTTCATTCCTTATACCGCCTTACTCACCCTTCTTCACTTACTTCCTTACTGCTATCCAATTCTTTTCCCTGACTTTCTCTCTAAATATACCACAAGCCTGTTTTTTTTCCTCTCACTTCATATTGCAGTTCCTGTTTGTATTAGACTAACTTACCTTTAATTTCTCTACAAACTGTCTAAAATGTCTCTCAGTTCTTAAGCAATGTTTTTACATTATGTCTAATTTGCTATAATTATTTAAAATGCAGATGCTTTTATTTTATTTTTAAAGATTGCAAAATTATTATTCTTAAATTATTTTGTAATAATTTAGAACTTTTCTCCACCAGCCACTGCTGAAAATAGATTTCTGCCCAGTTGAACTTTCACAGTAATCAAACATCAATAAATAATAAAATATAGGTATCTCATTTCAAAATGCACATAGATTTTAATAAATCAGGAACAATCTATGCACAGAGCAGTCTATACTGATACTGAAGATAAAATAAATGTTTGTGACAGCATGGAGAATACAGAGCTTGAGCTGAAAATCAAGATATTAAGTATAAAAAGTATAATTACGACCATGTCTAGGCAAGCACTGTTAGATTAGTAAGTTTGCTGGACAGGCCAGCATTACTCTTTGTAAGAACCACTCTGTTCCAAGGGCTGGCAGATTAGAGATCAGCAAAAACAGGCCAAACTAAGGAGGCAGTGCAAGTGATAATGTTCTCAATTTATTGCTTCAAATCTTTTGGGTTTCTAATGCCATAATGGGAATGAACCCCATTCCAAAGTGAATCTATAATTAAAGTTCATGAAGTTAGTATTGTTTTAATCTTTAATGCTAGCCAAAACTGGTCTTTGCAGCACCAGCAATGTGCCCAGAAATTATTCCTTCTGCAGTTCATACAGGTTTACATGTATTGGTAGCATATCTAAGTGTGACTGTAGATTCTCATTTATTAGACCCATTGCTTCTACTACTATTGGAATTGTATGATACCTTTCTTCGACATTGCTCTCATTTCTGCCTGCCGATCATGATATTTTTGTGACTCTGTGTCTCTCAGTACATGAGACTATGTAATCGCTAGATGTAACAATTTCAGTCATCAATGCTACTTCTGTCTTTTGTTCATGGACTACTATATCTGGTTTTCTCGTATCTATTTTTTGAACTGTTGGTAATGGGTGATCCCATGTGATATAAACTTCATCATTTTCTATAACTTTTTATGTTGGCTGCAGTGGTTCAGTGGTTAGTGTTGTTGCCTCAAAGCAAGAGGTTCTCCAGTTCGATTCTCGGCTGGAGTACTTTCTGTGCAGAGTCTGCATATTCTTCTTGTGGTCAAATGTGCTTTAACGACATGCGTGTAGATGTGTGTGCCTTCTGTGAAAGTTGGGCATCAGGCTGGCAACTTGACACAATAAAACCTTCACTCCCAATAAATCTGCTGTGGCAACCTGTAACTGAGAAATACTGAAAGACATTGCTATTCTCTATAATATTTTGTGGCTTATGTTTCCAATGCTTCTTTACTTCATTATTGCAGTGTTTGCACAATTCCCAGTGCAACAGTCTTGCCACATGATTGTGCCTTTCAGTGTACAGGCCCTCTGCTATGAGTATATTACACCCAGCAGCAAGGTGACCAACGGTTTCCAATTCTTTTTTTACAGAACCTAAATTTGTCTGTTTCTCCTTTCATCCTTTGGTTTCAACTCACCTTTCTTTAACCATTCCTGCATCAAATCCTGATCAACATGAGGTTGTTCCAGGAGATCTCTATACCTGCCACTATATTTATGGATTTTCCACATTTCTTTCCTTCTCATCCAAACTTTCTCCTTATATTCTTTCTTTTGTTTTTTTGGCACAATCAAGTGCTGTCTGAATTTTGTCTGCTTCTGCTTTGATTTCTATTCTCGCTTGACACTGGAATGCTTCTGCTAAATTAAGCAGAGAGGTCATCTTACACTTCCTCTACTTATGGTTTAAAACTTTCTCTATGTTTGTATCTGATTAGATCAGCAGCTGTGTATGCATTCCCATGGCGGCAGATCTATACATGTAATCAATTCTGAGGAGACTCACATCGTCATTTTAACTGTTGTCAGTCAGGTTAGTGTCTGTTTGGAATGTTCATATAAATAATTCTAAGTCATGAACCAATCTTTGTATAAAAATATTAATACTTTCAGCCAGAAGTTAGGTATTGCATCTGGGAATGGGGTTTTCCATTTAGGAGCATTTCTTAATTTTGTTTAAATTTCTCTGGTCATTACTTGCCCATTTCATACCCTGTACCTTTGGACTCCTTACTGTCTCTTTTAGTTTTCCATCCCATTAGTATCTTTGTTGTGCTCCATAGGGTCTTCTTAAATATTTCTCCAAAATGTAATTAATTCTCCATTTTTGGTGGTGTTTCTTTTCATTTTGCTTTGTTTTCCTGTTTTCTATAAAACATTTTTGGGTCATTAATGAACTGCTAATTTTGTACTTTTCCTTTATATTTATCTGCTTTATTTTCTACTTATTTTTGTTTTGTTTTTTGCTTGTACTGATATCTTTAATGTATTATATGAAATAGTGTATGTTAGATCCTTGTCTGTTCTGATGCTGTGTTTTGATTTTACCACGTCTACTTTTCTAAGTATTTTTGTTGCTCTGTTCCCTCGTCTATACTCTTCTAACTGTGACACTTCTTGTCTTAATTGCTTTATATTTTTCTCTATTCGATGCTTCATGATGGCATTTGATGTCTTTCCTTCCTTTTCCTTATTATTGTATGTTTTCGTGGTAAGACTTTATCTGTTATTAATTTAGCTGCACAGTAATATATCCTATTTACTTTTGTTATATCGCATGGATTTTTGTTAATAGTCGTTTTTACTGTGTTCATTTGTTTTATCAAACTTCTAACATTTTGTGATGACAACATGGCCATTTTTAAAATCATAGTGAATGGAACTGAAATTTATTAATTAAAGGGCCGTGAATCAGAAAAAAAATCTTAGAGTAAGATGAGCACACGGTTTTGCCTGGTGACTTTAGCAAACCCTTTGGCACATTTTTTTCAGGAACTGCAAATACATAAATGCTGCCCAGTTTTGAATCTTAGGAATACTGGCAGAGTATATGGTTGTAATGAGCATTATGACCAGAACACTATATCTGGTATGTATTTGTAGTTCTTTTATGACTGTGAGAGCTTCTACAAAGTAAAGACTGCACTGAAGCTGTCACAGTTCATCTATGATCACCTGTAGGTAATTCATTCTAAAAATAAAAATATTGTCCTGTGCAAATATTACGAGTTGTATTCAGACTGGAATAAGTTTTATTTCTTGAGGTAGTAGCATTTAAGTCAGGATGAAGAAGCATTAAGTCTCTACCACTTAGCAAAAGAAATCTGAAATAAGCTTTAAATAATGGGGGGGAGGCACAAATTGGGATAGATTTTAAACATTATTCTTGTAAAGTTAGTAATATGATTTGTGTTAGCAGCATGCATTTTCTGAAGGATACAAAATCTAAAATGCAAATGAATATCATTATTTAGTAACGTCAGTCTACTGTGATTTCCCAGAAAGCCAGAACATTTTATGAGAAACAGATAAGAATATGAGACAAAAATCTGGACATTTTGGAAAACCTGGACAGTTGCCAAGAGGTGAGGAATCGGGCAGCATTTTAGAATACAAGGATTTAGACTGGCAAGTTATTGTAATTGTAGGGTCAGTGATAAGACTGACATTAAAAGTGCTTTGAAATGTTGTGGACTATGTTTTCTTCAATGGCAGTGTAAAAGTTTAATGTTTCTGTTTAAACATTTGTAAATTCAATTACTAAGAATAGGACTGCTTTTCAAGTTTACACTTAATTGAAGGTAAATGTACAGTTGCCTAGTTTTGCTCCTGTTTTAAAGACATCTTATTGTATGTCAGAGACAAAAGCATTCATCACAGGGTTATTGTTTTCACAATAAAGTCAGTTTACATTTATGAATTTGTAATTTCTTGGTTTCATGATGATAACTTTTTATTTATTTGAGGTTTGTTAACCGTGATAGTCCAACTGGGCACAGACCCATTTTCAGTGGAGGCCCGAGAAGAAAGCCCCAATATGTACAAAAATAAGTAACACAACAATAATTTAAATCTTATACAGAAATAGCATAGCAAAGATGCTTTAGCAATAATTTTCTATTTAATAACGTATTATAACAAATATGCTTTCAGTATTTGAAAACCTACTTTCATGTTATTCACAACTTATTACTTATTTTTTTCAGTATAAAATTTCTTTGGCAAAAATAAATAAAAGTAACAAAATGAGAGGCCAGCAGACTGCGGCAAATTAATGCTTTATTATAGCATAAATGAAAAGATCAATAACAGACCGGTTTGAGCTACAAAAATCAAACAGTCTTCATCAGTGTCAATACAAATACTATAACCCCATTGCTCTGTTTTATACTCAACCTACCACCAAAATCAAAGCCCATCGGTTGTTCAAAAATTCTCACTGAGACCTGGTGGAAATAAACCACCCAACTTAATAATCCACTTCTTTTCTTTTGTGTTTAATATTGAATGCCATCCAGCTTTATTGATCCAGTTACCCACGATCCTATCTATAACAGTAAATCTAAAATTTGCATTCCTGTGACCCAGTGAATGTTTATAAAGGGCATTACTAGATTATTTAGTCCTAATGTCCTGCAGTGTTCAGATATGCAGAACTGTAAGAGTATGGAAGTTTGCCCTACATAAAAGGCTGAGCAGATGCATGTTGCAAGATAGATTATCCAATTGGTACCGCAATTGGAGTAGAACTTGATGTCATATACAGTTCCCGTGTCCTTACTGGTGAATTGTTTGGATTTTGTAACTCTCTGACAATGAGTGCAGTGTCCACAAGGGACACAACCCACAAGTAGGTCACCATTCAGAGTTCTTTGTGTAGAGTCCTGAATATTCCAGGGACTATGTTTGAAATAACTAAAATGTGAGCCCAAAGATCTCCCTCTTTGAAACGAAAAAAGACATCTATCCTGTAGAAACCCAGAAAGCCTACTGTCTGCTATGAGAATGTTTCAGTGTCTTTGGATATTGTTCAATAACACATTGGTGTTTCTCCCATAGGTGGCTACCAAACTGATCACTGATTCATTCCCCTGTTTTTTCTTTTTATACCTTAGAAGATCGCTCCTATCCAGTGTTGATACCCAGTTTCTAGCATTGAGGATGTTACCCATTTGATAACCCCTGTCTTTAAATCTGGTTGTTAAATCTTCCTTAAAATGTTCATAGATGGCTGGATGTGAGCAAATATGCTTCATCCAAAGAAACTGAGATTTGGGAATGTTCCTAGATATGTGTGGTGGATGGAAACTGGAAGCATGAAGAAGGAAGATATATTGTGGGCATTTGCGGTAAACCTCTGTCTCTAGAGTATGATCGGCATTTCTGGTAACCAAAACATCCAAAAACATAATTTTCTGGACATCATAATTAACTGTAGATTGTATACCCCATTTGTTGTCATTAAGGTAGTCCACTAACTCCAAAAGATATTCTATATCAGATCTCTATACCAACCAACAGTCATCAAGATAACGCCTCCAGATGTCAATTTCATCTAAATATATGCTATGTGCATTGTCATAAATAAGATATTCCTCTAAATAGGGCATAAAAAGGTCAGCATAAATGGGGAAATGGGGGCAAAAGATGCCCCCATAGCTGTACCCTGAACCTGCCAGTAGCATTTGTTTTGGTAATACAACACATTTTTGGTCAAAACATGTTCTGCAAGACAGATCAAGAAGGTGTTAAAACCTGGTGGATAGAGTTCTGACTTGCACAGCCAATATTCAAGTGCTTGTAACCCAGCCCAATGGGGAATGTTGGTATACAACACTGAAACATCTAGAGTATATAACAACCAGCCCAGTTCCAATTGCATCTCTGAGATGATTTGCAGGAATTACGTAGTTTCCTGGATCCTTGACCAAGCCCATTTTAATAAAGGTTGTAAATATTTTGTCAGGAATTGTGAAAGGGGTTCCGTAATAGAACCCCTCCCTGAGACAATGGGCCTGCCTGGTGGATGATGAAGATCTTTGTGTATTTCTGGAAGAAAATAAATATATTGACTCTTAAGGGTCGGACACCATTAAGTGGTATAAAGTTGTATCACGTATAATGCCCTCCTCCTTAGCAGACAAAAGAAATTCATCAATGTGCTTCTTAAAACTGAAAGTGGGGTCTAAGGGCATACATATATAATAATGCCCATCATTCATGCCTGTCCGCTTCGGCATTATATTGTGTCCAGTCCATAACAACCACTGCCCCGCCCTTGCTGCAGGTAGAATGACCAAATCCTTGTTGTTTTCCAATTCAGGTATAGCCTTATGTTTGATCTTTTAGAGATTGTTAGGCTTAATACTGAATTCCCTAGAATGAAAATGTAGATCTTTGAGAATGCATGTTTGAAACATTTGAACATTATGATGCATAGGAGGCATGATATTTGATTTATGATACTTAAAAATATCCTCATGTCCAGAATTGGTGGATGATTAGAAATGTAATTTTAAGTTTAGCAATCGACAAAAGGATATAACATCTTGTGCAAGAGTGTCTTCAGAAATTAAAAAGCCAGGTATAAAGTTCAACCCTTTATTAAGTAGTTGAATATGAGTTTGTGACAAAGGTGATGAAGAAATATTTAACAAATTGCTGTTGACACTTATATCTGAATCATTAGTCTGACTAATCCCTCTATGCTGTCTACCCTTGCTATGTTTTCTCCCTGCCGTCATTGGTCTACTCCTAAAGGGTTTTGTGAGTTACTACGTTTAGATACCGGAGAATCTGGGGTGTGCTGCATATCTGGGTCTGTGACTGATGAGGAGTCCCCTGATGTATCATAACGAGGGGAAGCTGACCTCTTGAGAATCGACCTAGATCGTTTCCATTTCAAAACTTTCTTATTCACATTCTCAAACCTGACATGTTTATTGATACTGAAGGGTTTACCCCTATCGTAATCCCCCAAATCCCTTTTGAACTTGTGCATTTTCCTCTCTTTGAGTTGTTCTAAACTGAGTAATTCCTGACTGAGTTTGTTTAGACATGTTGTATATGATGGTTGCCCTTCAAAATTCTTAGTTTCCTCACACATCTTGGCTACCTCAGCTATACTCATATCAATGGTCCTATCATAATAGACAGCCAGAACCTCTATGAACCGCATAGAGGCTTTTTGTTGGGCTATAGCCCATTGTTCCGCCAGTTCGGTATCAATATTAACTACCAAGGGTTGTATACATACCCTAAGGCCTTTAGGTGAGATTCCCTTAGCTTGGTAGGCCTTGAAGAGTTTAGAATTCCACAAATTGGTCCGTAAAGACCTCATATATTTGGTTAGTTTTGAAAATGAGAAATACACATATTCTTGGGTTCTGGTGAATCCAGACCATTATTCTGATTATTAGAATGCCCCAAGACAAAAATACCCAGACCATCCCGATCCGCTGATAGTCCCTGTAGAATCCTAGTCAAATCCATTAGTGATAGAATGATCAATAAAGGTAGCAAAAGATCTAAATATATATGTGACTCCAAACCAATAACTACACTTTTAGTATATAGAGTCTATAGGTATATATACATATATAGGGATATAAAACTCACAATATGGAAAAATTGAATGTGTTGAGATATATGTACCCACCCAAGAGAATAAATCCCGATGTGCCCAATAATTGGTATCAGCTACTAATAAAGATTACCAACGCATGCTTTGGTAACTACTATCTCCTTGTCCCATGTTCATTTTTGAATAGGTGCTTAGTTAACACTCTTTGGTAACTACTATCGCCTTGTCCCATGTTCATTTTTGAATAGGGGCTTCGTTAACGCGCTTTGGGAACTATTATCTCCTTGTCCCATGTTTATTTCTGAATAGGGGCTTAGTTAACACTCTTTGGTAATTACTATCTCCTTGTCCCATGTTCATTTTTGAATAGGGGCTTAGTTAACACTCTGGTAACTACTATCTCCTTGTCCCATGTTCATTTTTGAATTGGAGCTTATTTAACACACTTTGGTAATTACTATCTCCTTGTCCCATGTTCATTTTTGAATAGGGGCTTCGTTAACATGCTTTGGTAATTACTATCTCCTTGTCCCATTTTTGAATAGGGGCTTAGTTAACACTCTTTGGTAACTACTATCTCCGTGTCCCATGATCATTTTTGAATAGGGGCTTAGTTAACACTCTTTGGTAATTTCTATCTCCTTGTCCCATGTTCATTTTTGAATAGGTGCTTAGTTAACATGCATTGGTAACTACTATCTCTTTGGCCCATTTTCATTTTTGAATAGGGGCTTCATTAACACGCTTTGGTAAATACTATCTCCTTGTCCCGTTTTTGAATAGGGGCTTAGTTAACGCTCTTTGGTAACTACTATCTCCGTGTCCCGTTTTCATTTTTGAATAGGGGCTTAGTTAATGCGCTTTGGTAACTAATATCTCCTTGTCCCATTTTTGAATAGGGGCATAGTTAACACGCTTTGATAACTAATATCTCCTTGTCCCATGTTCATTTTTGAATAGGTGCTTAGTTAACATGCAATGGTAACTACTATCTCCTTGTCCCATTTTTATTTTTGAATAGGGGCTTCATTAACACGCTTTGGTAACTAGTATCTCCATGTTCATTTTTGAATAGGGGCTTATTTAACGCTCTTTGGTAACTACTATCTCCGTGTCCCATTTTCATTTTTGAATAGGGGCTTAGTTAATGCACTTTGGTAATTACTATCTCCTTGTCCCATGTTCATTTTTGAATAGGGGCTTAGTTAATGCACTTTGGTAATTACTATCTCCTTTTCCCATGTTCATTTTTGAATAGGTGCATAGTTAACACGCTTTGATAACTACTATCTCCTTGTCCCATTTTTGAATAGGGGCTTAGTTAACGCACTTTGGTAACTACTATCTCCTTGACCAATGTTCATTTTTGAATAGGGGCTTAGTTAACACTGTTTGGTAATTACTATCTCCTTGTCCCATGTTCATTTTTGAATAGGGGCTTAGTTAACACGCTTTGGTACCTACTACCTCTTTGTCCCATGTTCATTTTTGAATAGGGGCTTAGTTAACACTGTTTGGTAATTACTATCTCCTTGTCCCATGTTCATTTTTGAATAGGTGCTTAGTTAACATGCATTGGTAACTACTATCCCCTTGTCCCATTTTTGAATAGGGGCTTAGTTAACGCTCTTTGGTAACTACTTTCTCCATGTCCCGTTTTCATTTTTGAATAGGGGCTTATTTAACGCTCTTTGGTAACTACTATCTCCATGTCCCATTTTCATTTTTGAATAGGGGCTTAGTTAACGCGCTTTGATAACTACTATCTCCTTGTCCCATTTTTGAAAAGAGGCTTAGTTAACATGCTTTGGTAACTACTATCTCCATGTCCCATTTTCATTTTTGAATAGGGGCTTAGTTAACGCGCTTTGATAACTACTATCTCCTTGTCCCATTTTTGAAAAGAGGCTTAGTTAACATGCTTTGGTAACTACTATCTCCGTGTCCCATGTTCATTTTTGAATAGGGGCTTCGTTAACACGCTTTGGTAACTACTATCTCTGTGTCCCATGTTCATTTTTGAATAGGGGCTTCGTTAACACGCTTTGATAACTACTATCTCCTTGTCCCGTTTTTGAATAGGGGCTTCGTTAACACGCTTTGGTAACTACTATCTCCTTGCCCCGTTTTTGAATAGGGGCTTAGTTAACACGTTTTGGTAACTACTATCTCCGTGTCCCATATTTATTTTTGAATAGGGGCTTCGTTAACACGCTTTGATAACTACTATCTCCTTGTCCCGTTTTTGAATAGGGGCTTAGTTAACACGCTTTGGTAACTACTATCTCCTTGTCTCATCTTCATTTTTGAATAGAGCCTTAGTAACTACTATCTCCTTGTCCCGTTTTTGAATAGGGGCTTAGTTAACACTGTTTGGTAATTACTATCTCCTTGTCCCATGTTCATTTTTGAATAGGTGCTTAGTTAACACACTTTGGAAACTACTATCTCCTTGTCCCGTTTTCATTTTTGAATAGGGGCTTCATTAACACGCTTTGGTAACTGCTATCTCCTTGTCCCGTTTTTGAATAGGGGCTTAGTTAACGCTCTTTGGTAACTACTATCTCCGTGTCCCGTTTTCATTTTTGAACAGGGGCTTATTTAATGCACTTTGGTAATTACTATCTCCTTGTCCCATTTTCATTTTTGAATAGGGGCTTAGTTAACACGCTTTGGTAACTACTATCTCCGTGTCCCATTTTTGAAAAGAGGCTTAGTTAACACACTTTGGTAACTACTATCTCCGTGTCCCATGTTCATTTTTGAATAGGGGCTTCGTTAACACGCTTTGATAACTACTATCTCCTTGTCCCGTTTTTGAATAGGGGCTTCGTTAACACGCTTTGATAACTACTATCTCCTTGCCACATTTTTGAATAGGGGCTTAGTTAACACATTTTGGTAACTACTATCTCCGTGTCCCATGTTTATTTTTGAATAGGGGCTTTGTTAACACCCTTTGGTAACTACTATCTCCTTGTCTCATCTTCATTTTTGAATAGAGGCTTAGTAACTACTATCTCCTTGTCCCGTTTTTGAATTGGGGCTTAGTTAACGCGCTTTGGTAACTACTATCTCCTTGCCCCATGTTCATTTTTGAATAGGTGCTTAGTTAACACGCTTTGGTAAGTACTATCTCCTTGTCCCTTTTTCATTTTTGAATAGGGGCTTCGTTAACACGCTTTGGTAACTGTTATCTCCTTGTCCCGTTTTTGAATAGGGGCTTAGTTAACGCTCTTTGGTAACTACTATCTCCGTGTCCCATTTTCATTTTTGAATAGGGGCTTAGTTAATGCACTTTGGTAATTACTATCTCCTTGTCCCATGTTCATTTTTGAATAGGGGCTTAGTTAACACACTTTGGTAATTACTATCTCCTTGTCCCATGTTCATTTTTGAATAGGTGCTTAGTTAACACGCATTGGTAACTACTATCTCCTTGTCCCGTTTTTGAATAATGGCTTAGTTAACGCACTTTGGTAACTACTATCTCCGTGTCCCATTTTTATTTTTGAATAGGGGCTTAGTTAACACGCTTTGGTAACTACTATCTCCTTGACCAATGTTCATTTCTGAATAGGGGCTTAGTTAACACTCTTTGGTAACTACTTTCGCCTTGTCCCATGTTCATTTTTGAATAGGGGCTTAGTTAACACTCTGGTAACTACTATCTCCTTGTCCCATGTTCATTTTTGAATAGGGGCTTAGTTAACACTCTTTGGTAACTACTATCGCCTTGTCCCATGTTCATTTTTGAATAGGGGCTTAGTTAACGCGCTTTGGTAACTACTATCTCCGTGTCCCATATTTATTTTTGAATAGGGGCTTAGTTAACACTCTGGTAACTACTATCTCCTTGTCCCATGTTCATTTTTGAATAGGGGCTTAGTTAACACTCTTTGGTAACTACTATCGCCTTGTCCCATGTTCATTTTTGAATAGGGGCTTAGTTAACGCGCTTTGGTAACTACTATCTCCGTGTCCCATATTTATTTTTGAATAGGGGCTTAGTTAACACTCTGGTAACTACTATCTCCTTGTCCCATGTTCATTTTTGAATAGGGGCTTAGTTAACACTCTTTGGTAACTACTATCGCCTTGTCCCATGTTCATTTTTGAATAGGGGCTTAGTTAACGCGCTTTGGTAACTACTATCTCCGTGTCCCATATTTATTTTTGAATAGGGGCTTTGTTAACACGCTTTGGTAACTACTATCTCCTTGTCTCATCTTCATTTTTGAATAGGGGCTTCGTTAACACGCTTTGGTAACTACTATCTCCGTGTCCCATGTTCATTTTTGAATAGGGGCTTAGTTAACACGTTTTGGTAACTACTATCTCCGTGTCCCATGTTCATTTTTGAATAGGGGCTTAGTTAACACGTTTTGGTAACTACTATCTCCGTGTCCCATGTTTATTTTTGAATAGAGGCTTCGTTAACACGCTTTGGTAACTACTATCTCCTTGTCCCGTTTTTGAATTGGGGCTTAGTTAATGCACTTTGGTAATTACTATCTCCTTGTCCCATGTTCATTTTTGAATAGGGGCTTAGTTAACACTCTTTGGTAAATACTATCTCCTTGTCCCATGTTCATTTTTGAATAGGGGCTTCGTTAACACGCTTTGGTAACTACTATCTCCGTGTCCCATGTTCATTTTTGAATAGGGGCTTAGTTAACACGTTTTGGTAACTACTATCTCCGTGTCCCATGTTTATTTTTGAATAGAGGCTTCGTTAACACGCTTTGGTAACTACTATCTCCTTGTCCCGTTTTTGAATTGGGGCTTAGTTAATGCACTTTGGTAATTACTATCTCCTTGTCCCATGTTCATTTTTGAATAGGGGCTTAGTTAACACTCTTTGGTAAATACTATCTCCTTGTCCCATGTTCATTTCTGAATAGGGGCTTAGTTAACACACTTTGCTAACTACTATCTCCGTGTCCCATTTTTATTTTTGAATAGGGGCTTAGTTAACACACTTTGGCAACTACTATCTCTTTGTCCCATGTTCATTTTTGAATAGGGGCTTAGTTAACACTCTTTGGTAAATACTATCTCCTTGTCCCATACAACTCATTGAATGTAAAAATGTATCAAAGTACAAAAAACACCACGCTGGCCACAAAGTTGAAAGATAAAATTAGCGCTTTTGTTTATACAGAATAGATAAACTTCTTCAGACAACATACAGAGGAAATTACATGTTTAAATACAAATGCAGAATGACATCACTTCCTGTCAGTAAAACATTACAAACAGTAAAATTTCTTATTACAATTATTCACAACATTTAAATAAAAAATCACACATAAAAAATTATTAATTATCTAATAATATATCAGACGGTTAATTAAATGATCAAAAATACAAAAACACTATCTAAATAATGCTTTTAATTTCAGTAGACTGGTAATGGAGATGGTGTCATTTAATCCAGGCGACACCGAGGCATTGAGTTTCAATTGCCAAACTAGCTCTCTTTCTTCTAATCTCAGGGGTAAGGGCCCCCCTCTACTGTTGTCAGAGATATTCTCAATCACTAAAAAATGGAAACTATGATGAGGGAACCTTAATACATGCCTAGCTAAGGCATTTGTAGTGTTACCCTTAGAACAAGCATAAACATGTTCATAGATCCTATTTTTTAGGGCTCTATCTGTTTTCCCTATATAGTATGCGGGGCAGTCACGACACATTGCGAGATAAACCACCCCTCTGGAGTTACAATTAAACTTGTCATTCACATAAAATTTATTCCCTAGAATTTCAAAAGATTTGGTGACAAAAATGTGTTTGTGCATCTTCCAAAATGAAGGGCCAGTTTTTAAAAATAATTGTTCTAATCCAAAATGCATCATTTGAAAAATATGTAATAAAATTAGTTCCTGCAAATTCTTCCCCAGTGACACAATTGGATATTGTTGTAAAGGAAAATGCACCGTGATCATTTACTCTAACAGAATCTACTTTTAAATGTTCACTTGCTATTTGAACCACATATTTTAAGATTGGTGAAAAAAGACCCTGTTCTCTCTTAGATGTAACTTCCCTCAAGAGTTCATTAATCAGATCACGCGGGTAACCCCTAGTTAGAAACATATTCTTTTTTTTTAACCATAGATGTCAGAGACCTTTATACCTGTATCCCAATTGTGACACTGGGGAAGAATTTGCAGGTACTAATTTTATTACATATTTTTCAAATGATGCATTTTGGATTAGAACAATTATTTTTAAAAACTGATCCTTCATTTTGGAAGATGCACAATTGAGGGAATGTTTGGGTATTACTCCCAAAATGATGGAAGGAATATGAAGAACTGCTCGTACGACAAGGATGTAGTCACAATTTATTTGAAAATAACACAACACAACTCCTGGTTAAGCGCTTTCAACTGTACCACAGTCTTCATCAGAACAATGGAATGCAACAACCATATGATATATATACTCATCCCTTAATTGTATAATGATGTGATTGTTATAAAAGCCCGCCAAAAAAATTAAAGAGACATTACAAATATTCACATATTCTATATGCTGTTCCCATGTCTTTATAGCTTAATAAATCAAAAAATGAACCACTAAATATTCTACACTGACACATATGTGTAGATATATAAATAAATGTATGTGTAATAGATTATGTTATATAAAAAATAAATAATGAATATATGTATAATAGGTTATAAATATGTAAACATGTATAAATTTAAAATCAATAAATATTAATATATATGTAATTATGATTGTGTGTATAATGAAAATACTTAAAAAATAGTGCTAATAAAGCCCAAACTGAGTGTGTGCAAATAATGTATGGAGCACATATAAAAATGCATACTGTATGAACACATCCCTGTACAATCTACTACTGTGCTAACTACATAAATACAGATATGCTCAGTTGAAATAATAACAACTATATGCTCTTCTAAAGCTAGAAAAGGTTTAATACTGATAAAATCATTAAGACCTGGCGGTCTCGTAGAATCAGTTAAAATTTGCCATTTGCTCTCAAAAAGTGCCAATCTCATTTTCCAATCTCCCCCAAAAGGTATGTCAATCACCTGGTCAATAATAGAAAATAAAAAGTTGTGGTCGTCACCCTTCTCTAATATGTGTCTATATAATGCATTTTTTGTGTCACATTTACCTATTTTATAAAGGTGTTCATAAATACGCTTTTTCAGCTGTCTTTCTGTCTTGCCTATATAATGTGCATTACATTTTATACATACAGCTATATAGACCACCTGCTTCGTATTACAATTTCCTTTCCTACATTTAATAATAGTATGACAAATGTCATCCAACTTAATTACCTTATTCAGGTTGATGTGTTTACATTGTTTACAATTTCCACACTTGGATGTGCCCTTAAATATATCATTTACTTCTGTGTTATAACTTGCTCTTTCTAATAACTTTTTCATGTTAGGGGCTGTCTTATATACACATCTTGGTTTTGATCCTAGTATTGGTTCCATATCCATAACAGCTAATGTCTTCCAATTTCTTTCTAAAATTTCCTTTATAATATATGTACTAGGAGTATATGTAAGTATACACACCCTACCTGATGTGTCACTATCAAAACCTACCTGTTTGTCCAATTTGTAACATCCTAATAAGGGTTTGTACTTATTTCCCCACTCATTATGTACATATCTAATAACATCTATAACCATCTTTTCTGGGTAAGCTCTGCTGATGAACATTTCCCTGATGATGTTAAGTTCCGTATCCAAAATCTGTGTATTGGATGACATTCTCGCTGCCCGTATGCATTGCCCTTTAATCACATTTTTAAATACATATGGAGGGTGGTTACTACTGTAATGAACATAGTCGTTCGAAAATGTAGGTTTCCTATAAATTCTGGATGTAAAACCTCGTGTGTCATGATTCAAAAGAACATCCAAGTAAGAAATTTCTTTAAAACTATGGTCATAAGTGAATTTCAAAAAATATACTGTGTTGTTTAAATAGAGCATAAATTCATGTAGTCTATCCACTGATGCTTTCCACAATATAAAGATGTCATCCAAATATCTGACATAAAGTACAATGTCTTGAAAAAATACACTCTTAAAAACATATTCGGATTCCCAATCCGCCATCACCAAATTCGCGAAAATGGGAGCACAGGCTGCTCCCATAGCCACTCCCTTAGTCTGTCTAAAAAACTCCCCCTGAAATGAGATGTAATTATAGTCTAACACTAATGACATCATGTCACAAATTAAACAAACTTTCTCCCATGATAAATCAGTGTACTTTTTTAAACTTCTTTCGAAGTATTCTAAGCCCTCCACCTTCGGGATGCTAGAGAAAAGATCAATGACATCCACTGTCAAATAAATCAAATTCGGGCTCCATTTATCATTAGTTATTTCACCCAAAAACCTCCAAGAGTCCTTTATTATATGGGGGATATTGTCATAAACTTTCTTAAGCCATCTATCAATCAATTTCCCTATATTGAAGGTTTTGGACCTAGAACCTGACACAATGGGTCGAAAAGGTGGATGTTCAATTGATTTATGTACTTTAGGTATACCAACCATCTTGGACAAAACCGGATGGTCTACTTTCACATAAGAATATGTATCATTGGATATCCTATTATCAATAAGATACTCTTCTATTATAAGGTCTATGCGCTTGTGACCAATATTAATTTGTTTCAATGAAATATTCTCATAATTTCCTGAATTGTATAAAATGTTGTGTATCTCTTGATAATATTCGTCAGTATAAAATATCATGGCTCCGCCTCCTTTATCAGGTTTCATTACCCTGATTTCTCTATTATTCAAAATGTCAAGTAAACTTTTTCTTTCCATCAAGGTTAAGTTGTCTGGTGTGGAATTCGCATAAGTTTTCATCATATTATATGTCCAATATATATCATTACACACCAATTGCTCAAAATTATGTACATGTGGGTTGGAAATGGGTATACAGGTGCTTTTTTTGATAAGATCTGTTCCTGCTACACCCTTACACCTTGTGTTAGGATCCTTATTTTTATCAAATTGCAATGCCAGGTTCAGCTTCCTACAATACTTTTTAACCTCCTTAATATTGTCTATTAAATTCCATCCTGTCATAGGTATGAACTTCATACCTTTACTTAATAGTTTGGCACAAGAAATATCTATCTCAGTTGCGGTATAATTAAATACTTTAAAGCCTTCATACAATATAATTTTAGGTCTTTGTACATTAGCTTCCTCAGCTACCTTACTCGAATCATTAACCTCCACCTCCACAATGTTGTTTGGGACAGCCACCATAGGTAAAACACATGTGCCAGGAAGGGGGGGACTACCTTTTATTATAACAGATGAACTTACGTCCTGTACCATTGTTTTTGTATTTGTACATTCCGTGCTGGATAAAATCTTCCCCCCTGAAAATTTTCTTCCCTATATGAATTCTTAGATTGTTTTCTCTTTGGTGGATATTTTTTATATACTTCTGGAGCCTTATAGCTCGGCCAAACATAGGCCCTGTCATTCTTATATGCCTCTATATCACGTGTCATTTTTCTATTTTTCCTATCTAATATATTATGCACATTGTTATCTGCATAAGCATATTGCTTCATGTACAACTCTTTCCAACACTCATAGTCCTTATGCTGAGTGATGGTATCATTCATATGTTCCAATTCATCTGCTAATTTAATTAGTTTCTCATCTTGATATTTAATTAATAGTTTCATGTACGCATATCCAAACCCATCAAACAATTCATTGAAATCCTTAACAACATCAGATGTATAACTAATACCTAGGGGTAATTTAAAAAACCTTAGGCCTTTAGGTACTATTTCGAGCTTAAGGCATTTAGATAAATAATTACAATCAATTTTAGTATTCTTAAAAGCGACTAATTTTTTACCAAAATCAAAAATATGCTCCTTCAGTGATGAATATGCACCTTCAGTATTAAAACATTTGTCATTGATATTTCCCATATCATTTTCAAAATAATCACGACTATCACTTAAAAACTGTTCAAACAAACAGTCATCAATACACTTTTTGTCTTTACAATTCTTCCTGTTACCATAGTATGCATGGTCTACAAGTTTTCCACTATAATGACGTTTAACAGGACTAGAGATAGCCTGCTCCAAGTTATGTGTAACAGTACCTTTTTTATCCAAAAAAGTCTTGGATCTGCTGTTTGTATACTTTTTCTCTTTAGGGCGAGCACCACCGTATTGCCTATCCACACGCTTCTTACAAAAACTGTAATTGAACGTAAAATCCTGTTCCGTAATAAAATCATGGCATTCACACAGTAATTGATCATCCTCATTGTGTACTAAGTCCAAAACCGTGTTGCTATCCGCCCTACGTACCTCCGATATGGCTACATTAGAATTAGAAGCTGGATGATGGTCAAAGACACCGTCCGTGTCTCGCAAAGCCCTAGGAAAGCCACAGTCCGGTGTACTCACGTTGCCACATCCATGTGGTTTGGATCTAGGGCTGCGCGCCTGCGCATTAGGTATCCTATGTACGTTGGTGACGTCAACTTCTTCATCTGAGCGTACCGGAACAAGATGAGCTGTTACGATCTCCAAGGATTCACGAGATGTAACTTCTTCCTTATTTTTATTGTTGTTACTGGAAACTAAATCTGAGATCAAAGCAAGTAGTTTATGCACCTCACCCTGAAGTGCTGTTAGATCAGCTCTGAGTTCAGGAATGCCATCCTTCGACAATAAAGCAGGGGATTCCATATTCTCAGCCATCCGATGATAACCCAATTGAACAAGAAACCAGCAACTCAGGAACAAATATGATGGAAGGAATATGAAGAACTGCTCGTACGACAAGGATGTAGTCACAATTTATTTGAAAATAACACAACACAACTCCTGGTTAAGCGCTTTCAACTGTACCACAGTCTTCATCAGAACAATAGAATGCAACAACCATATGATATATATACTCATCCCTTAATTGTATAATGATGTGATTGTTATAAAAGCCCGCCAAAAAAATTAAAGAGACATTACAAATATTTACATATTCTATATGCTGTTCCCATGTCTTTATAGCTTAATAAATCAAAAAATGAACCACTAAATATTCTACACTGACACATATGTGTAGATATATAAATAAATGTATGTGTAATAGATTATGTTATATAAAAAATAAATAATGAATATATGTATAATAGGTTATAAATATGTAAACATGTATATATTCATTATTTATTTTTTATATAACATAATTATACATGTTTACATATTTATAACCTATTATACATATATTCATTATTTATTTTTTATATAACATAATCTATTACACATACATTTATTTATATATCTACACATATCTACACATATGTGTCAGTGTAGAATATTTAGTGGTTCATTTTTTGATTTATTAAGCTATAAAGACATGGGAACAGCATATAGAATATGTGAATATTTGTAATGTCTCTTTAATTTTTTTGGCGGCTATAACAATCACATCATTATACAATTAAGGGATGAGTATATATATCATATGGTTGTTGCATTCCATTGTTCTGATGAAGACTGTGGTACAGTTGAAAGCGCTTAACCAGGAGTTGTGTTGTGTTATTTTCAAATAAATTGTGACTACATCCTTGTCGTACGAGCAGTTCTTCATATTCCTTCCATCATATTTGTTCCTGAGTTGCTGGTTTCTTGTTCAATTGGGTTATCATCGGATGGCTGAGAATATGGAATCCCCTGCTTTATTGTCGAAGGATGGCATTCGTGAACTCAGAGCTGATCTAACAGCACTTCAGGGTGAGCTGCATAAACTACTTGCTTTGATCTCAGATTTAGTTTCCAGTAACAACAAAAATAAGGAAGAAGTTACATCGTGAATCCTTGGAGATCGTAACAGCTCATCTTGTTCGATGCACGCCAGATGAAGAAGTTGACGCCACCAACGCACATAGATACCTATCGCAGGCACAGCCCTAGATCCAAACCACATGGATGTGGCGACGTGAGTACACCAGACTGTGGCTTTCCTAGGGCTTTGCGAGACACGGACGGTGTCTTTGACCATCATCCAGCTTCTAATTCTAATGTAGCCATATCGGAGGTACGTAGGGCGGATAGCAACACGGTTTTGGACTTAGTACACAATGAGGATGATCAATTACTGTGCGAATGCCATGCTTTTATTACGGAACAGGATTTTACGTTCGATTACAGTTTTTGTAAGAAGCGTGTGGATAGGCAATACGGTGGTGCTCGCCCTAAAGAGAAAAAGTATACAAACAGCAGATCCAAGACTTTTTTGGATAAAAAAGGTACTGTTACACATAACTTGGAGCAGGCTATTTCTAGTCCTGTTAAACGTCATTATAGTGGAAAACTTGTAGACCATGCATACTATGGTAACAGGAAGAATTGTAAAGACAAAAAGTGTATTGATGACTGTTTGTTTGAACAGTTTTTAAGTGATAGTCGTGATTATTTTGAAAATGATATGGGAAATATCAATGACAAATGTTTTAATACTGAAGGTGCATATTCATCACTGAAGGAGCATATTTTTGATTTTGGTAAAAAATTAGTCGCTTTTAAGAATACTAAAATTTATTGTAATTATTTATCTAAATGCCTTAAGCTCAAAATAGTAACTAAAGGCCTAATGTTTTTTAAATTACCCCTAGGTATTAGTTATACATCTGATGTTGTTAAGGATTTCAATGAATTGTTTGATGGGTTTGGATATGCGTACATGAAACTATTAATTAAATATCAAGATGAGAAACTAATTAAATTAGCAGATGAATTGGAACATATGAATGATACCATCACTCAGCATAAGGACTATGAGTGTTGGAAAGAGTTGTACATGAAGCAATATGCTTATGCAGATAACAATGTGCATAATATATTAGATAGGAAAAATAGAAAAATGACACGTGATATAGAGGCATATAAGAATGACAGGGCCTATGTTTGGCCGAGCTATAAGGCTCCAGAAGTATATAAAAAATATCCACCAAAGAGAAAACAATCTAAGAATTCATATAGGGAAGAAAACTTTCAGGGGGGAAGATTTTATCCAGCACGGAATGTACAAATACAAAAACAATGGTACAGGACGTAAGTTCATCTGTTATAATAAAAGGTAGTCCCCCCCCTTCCTGGCACATGTGTTTTACCTATGGTGGCTGTCCCAAACAACATTGTGGAGGTGGAGGTTAATGATTTGAGTAAGGTAGCTGAGGAAGCTAATGTACAAAGACCTAAAATTATATTGTATGAAGGCTTTAAAGTATTTAATTATACCGCAACTGAGATAGATATTTCTTGTGCCAAACTATTAAGTAAAGGTATGAAGTTCATACCTATGACAGGATGGAATTTAATAGACAATATTAAGGAGGTTAAAAAGTATTGTAGGAAGCTGAACCTGGCATTGCAATTTGATAAAAATAAGGATCCTAACACAAGGTGTAAGGGTGTAGCAGGAACAGATCTTATCAAAAAAAGCACCTATATACCCATTTCCAACCCACATGTACATAATTTTGAGCAATTGGTGTGTAATGATATATATTGGACATATAATAAGATGAAAACTTATACGAATTCCACACCAGACAACTTAACCTTGATGGAAAGAAAAAGTTTACTTGACATTTTGAATAATAGAGAAATCAGGGTAATGAAACCTGATAAAGGAGGCGGAGCCGTGATATTTTATACTGACGAATATTATCAAGAGATACACAACATTTTATACAATTCAGGAAATTATGAGAATATTTCATTGAACCAAATTAATATTGGTCACAAGTGCATAGACCTTATAATAGAAGAGTATCTTATTGATAATAGGATATCCAATGATGCATATTCTTATGTGAAAGTAGACCATCTGGTTTTGTCCAAGATGGTTGGTATACCTAAAGTACATAAATCAATTGAACATCCACCTTTTCGACCCATTGTGTCAGGTTCTAGGTCCAAAACCTTCAATATAGGGAAATTGATTGATAGATGGCTTAAGAAAGTTTATGACAATATCCCCCATATAATAAAGGACTCTTGGAGGTTTTTGGGTGAAATAACTAATGATAAATGGAGCCCGAATTTGATTTATTTGACAGTGGATGTCATTGATCTTTTCTCTAGCATCCCGAAGGTGGAGGGCTTAGAATACTTCGAAAGAAGTTTAAAAAAGTACACTGATTTATCATGGGAGAAAGTTTGTTTAATTTGTGACATGATGTCATTAGTGTTAAACTATAATTACATCTCATTTCAAGGGGAGTTTTTTAGACAGACTAAGGGAGTGGCTATGGGAGCAGCCTGTGCTCCCATTTTCGCGAATTTGGTGATGGCGGATTGGGAATCCGAATATGTTTTTAAGAGTGTATTTTTTCAAGACATTGTACTTTATGTCAGATATTTGGATGACATCTTTATATTGTGGAAAGCATCAGTGGATAGACTACATGAATTTATGCTCTATTTAAACAACACAGTAGATTTTTTGAAATTCACTTATGACCATAGTTTTAAAGAAATTTCTTACTTGGATGTTCTTTTGAGTCATGACACACGAGGTTTTACATCCAGAATTTATAGGAAACCTACATTTTCGAACGACTATGTTCATTACAGTAGTAACCACCCTCCATATGTATTTAAAAATGTGATTAAAGGGCAATGC
This sequence comes from Protopterus annectens, assembly GCF_019279795.1. Classification (NCBI taxonomy): domain Eukaryota; kingdom Metazoa; phylum Chordata; order Ceratodontiformes; family Protopteridae; genus Protopterus; species Protopterus annectens. Next base: position 47,973,701 of record NC_056750.1, read on the forward strand.
ATACGGGCAGCGAGAATGTCATCCAATACACAGATTTTGGATACGGAACTTAACATCATCAGGGAAATGTTCATCAGCAGAGCTTACCCCGAAAAGATGGTTATAGATGTTATTAGATATGTACATAATGAGTGGGGAAATAAGTACAAACCCTTATTAGGATGTTACAAATTGGACAAACAGGTAGGTTTTGATAGTGACACATCAGGTAGGGTGTGTATACTTACATATACTCCTAGTACATATATTATAAAGGAAACTTTAGAAAGAAATTGGAAGACATTAGCTGTTATGGATATGGAACCAATACTAGGATCAAAACCAAGATGTGTATATAAGATGAAAAAGTTATTAGAAAGAGCAAGTTATAACACAGAAGTAAATGATATATTTAAGGGCACATCCAAGTGTGGAAATTGTAAACAATGTAAACACATCAACCTGAATAAGGTAATTAAGTTGGATGACATTTGTCATACTATTATTAAATGTAGGAAAGGAAATTGTAATACGAAGCAGGTGGTCTATATAGCTGTATGTATAAAATGTAATGCACATTATATAGGCAAGACAGAAAGGCAGCTGAAAAAGCGTATTTATGAACACCTTTATAAAATAGGTAAATGTGACACAAAAAATGCATTATATAGACACATATTAGAGAAGGGTGACGACCACAGCTTTTTATTTTCTATTATTGACCAGGTGATTGACATACCTTTTGGGGGAGATTGGAAAATGAGATTGGCACTTTTTGAGAGCAAATGGCAAATTTTAACTGATTCTACGAGACCGCCAGGTCTTAATGATTTTATCAGTATTAAACCTTTTCTAGCTTTAGAAGAGCATATAGTTGTTATTATTTCAACTGAGCATATCTGTATTTATGTAGTTAGCACAGTAGTAGATTGTACAGGGATGTGTTCATACAGTATGCATTTTTATATGTGCTCCATACATTATTTGCACACACTCAGTTTGGGCTTTATTAGCACTATTTTTTAAGTATTTTCATTATACACACAATTATAATTACATATATATTAATATTTATTGATTTTAAATTTATACATGTTTACATATTTATAACCTATTATACATATATTCATTATTTATTTTTTATATAACATAATCTATTACACATACATTTATTTATATATCTACACATATGTGTCAGTGTAGAATATTTAGTGGTTCATTTTTTGATTTATTAAGCTATAAAGACATGGGAACAGCATATAGAATATGTAAATATTTGTAATATCTCTTTAATTTTTTTGGCGGGCTTTTATAACAATCACATCATTATACAATTAAGGGATGAGTATATATATCATATGGTTGTTGCATTCCATTGTTCTGATGAAGACTGTGGTACAGTTGAAAGCGCTTAACCAGGAGTTGTGTTGTGTTATTTTCAAATAAATTGTGACTACATCCTTGTCGTACGAGCAGTTCTTCATATTCCTTACATCATATTTGTTCCTGAGTTGCTGGTTTCTTGTTCAATTACTCCCAAAATAACTTTTAGGAAAGGGAGAAACTTGAAAAGCATTTTAGAATTATGACAAAATGCAAAATATAGACCACATTTTGGCATGACCAAATGTGGGGTGTGTAACATGTGTAAACACATTTTTGTCACCAAATCTTTTGAAATTCTAGGGAATAGAGCTAGTTTGGCAACTGAAATTCAATGCCTCTGTGTCGCCTGGATTAAATGACACCATCTCCATTACCAGTCTACTGAAATTAAAAGCATTATTTAGATAGTGTTTTTGTATTTTTGATCATTTAATTAACTGTCTGATATATTATTAGACAATTATTTTTTATGTGTGATTTTTATTTAAATGTTGAGAATAGCTGTAATAAGAAATTTTACTATTTGTAATGTTTCATTGACAGGATGTGATGTCATTCTGCATTTGTATTTAAACATGTAATTTCCTCTGTATGTTGTCTGAAGAAGTTTATCTATTTTGTATAAATGAAAGCGCTAATTTTATCTTTCAACCTTGTAGCCAGCGTGGTGTTTTTTGTACTTTGATACGTTTTTACATTCAGTGAGTTGTGTGGTGTTTGTTTGTTTAACACCATGGCTTCTGGTACACAAGTGTTGTTCGAGGATGCAGATTCGTTAGATGCGAGTATGCCTGAATTCAACTCTAATTCTAACAGTAATGAATCTGCTGGTATGGGGAAGTTAACAGCTCTCATTGAGCTTTTGACCCAACTCGTTGATACTCTCGCAAGCCAGGTTGTGGGAGTTTTGGGAACTAATGGCGTTGGCGTTACGACTGGAAATGGAGAGGCGGGGATTGGTAGTAGCAGCAGTGTGGGAGCCAGGAACGTTTGCAATCGAGAGCCCAATGGAGGCTTAGGCAGAGTCCCAGGATCGAACGATCGGGTGAACTCAAGGGCTGCATTTTCGACAGTTGTGCAAAGGAATAATGGCAATGGAACTTTACCAACAGCAAGACTTTCCAATGCGTATGAGGGGCCTAGCGCATCTGGGACATTTATTAATGAGCCTAACGCCCATTCAGGTACTGTTTCTCCCATTCCAACTCTAACAGACTGGCTTAAAGAACCGACCAGTTTTCTTCATAATGCTGGGTGTGACCCACAACGAAATGGTGATAATAATGACTCTAATAGTTTAGCTAATAACTTGAAATTATTTGATGTAAAACTTTTTAAGTTTAAAAAGTTACAAGTGGAAGTGCAGTACCTCAAAGAATGTAGTCTTAGGAAACAGGTTCCGAAGGGCCTAAGGCAATGGCGCTTTCCTAACGGACTTATAGCACAGTCTGATTTCCATAAGGAATTGTTACAATTGTTTGATAAGCAAGGACTGGAGTTCATTGATTGTTTGATAAAGCATTATAATGAACAAATCTTGGTGTTGCAATCTGATTTAACTTTGTTAGATGACAACATTAGAGCTGATAAAGATTTTGGAAGGTACAAATTTGACTTTTTGCGTGTTTTTTCAAGCATTGATAATTCTTTATGTAAAGTGAAGGAGAATAAAGTGAAGAAGTTAAATAGGGATTCTCTGGCCTATGACAAGGGCACAGCTTACCCCTTACCCAAAACACATGTTATGAATGGGGGTAATTCTAATGCTATGTATGGTGAGAATAATGTCAATATGGAGGTTGAGAATGTTGACACTGAAGTCTCCTTTGAGTCATGCAATATTACAAATGAACAGGGTAATGGTGATAACAACTTTAATTCACCTATTAGGAGAAGCGAAAGGCTTGCTAGTAGGAATAACAACAACAATAATTATAGTAATAATGACACACATCAAAGGAATAACAACAATAATAAAAGTTTTTTTCAGAAAGGTGGGAACAAAACTGGTTCACAACAGGTTCCCCGATATCAGAACCAGAAGAAACGAAAGAATCAGAACAGGAGGAAGAGGTAACAACTTATACTTCTGATTCTGATAAGCAGTTGGATAACTTGGATTATAATAACAAGGTGAACATTATAACTAATTCCACAGGTGATTTTAAAATTTACAATTACTCTGACTTTGTACCGGATCCATTATTGGTTGATGTTCTTGCAAAGGGTATGACTTTTGTTCCCACTTATGATAGTGATATTGCCAAAACGTTGATTGATCTTAAGCTTTTTACAAGGAAATTAAACTTAAGAGTAATGTTCAGAAATACCCTAAGCCTTGTTAATGATTTCAGGGTTGCTAGTATTTTCAACCCACCTCTACACCCATCTATTTTTCTATATGAAAGGATATGTGAAAATGACATTCGATGTATGTTGCAAAAACCACATAAAAAAACAAATAAAGGTAGTAATTTGACTGACATGGAAAGGGGCATTTTAGACACCTTAGAATATGCAAATGTATGGATATGCAAACCTGATAAGGGGGGTGGTCTGGTCTTCTTTAACAAAGAAGACTATAACAATAAAATCCTGCATATGTTAAATTCAGCAGCTTATGTGGAGGTCTAACTTAATGAGATTTATAGGGCCTACTGCAGGGTTAGTGGATTTATCAATGATTTATTTTTGGAGAACAGGATTAATAATGATGTTTTTCATTACTTAAAAATGGTATATCCAATTACTCCAAAAATGTTTGGCCTGCCGAAGATACATAAAGACCTTAATAATCCACCTCTGAGACCGATTATTGATGGAAGACAATCAATAACAAATGGTTGTGCTAAATATATCGATTGCAAATTAAAAGAGGTGTTGAAGAATCAGAAACAAATTTGCAAAGATTCTTGGGCCTTTTTGGATAGTATTAACAGGGTCCCTTTTGACATCAATTTGAATTTTTTAACCATAGATGTCAGAGACCTTTATACCTGTATCCCACAGGAAACAGGATGTGAGTGGGTGAGAGATTTTCTTTTAAATGAAGGTATGGTGGGTTCTGATATAGATGTGGTGATATACTTATTGGAAATTGTCCTAACAAACAATTTTTTCATATTTAATGGGAAGTTTTTCCTTCAAAAAAATGGGATAGCGATGGGCTCCCCTTGTGGGGGTACCTTCGCTAACACTGTCATGGCAGCTTGGGAAAAAATTTCTCTTTGATATGGCTATTTTCAAGAAGAAGGCTGTTTGGTATACACGATACCTGGATGATATTTTCATTCTTTGGAATGGAGATAGGGAATCAGCAGACACATTGTTAGTGGAAATGAATGGGTCCACTAACTTTCTAGAATTTACTTATGATTACCAAGTTAATTCTATTAACTATTTGGATGTTTTGATAGTTAAGAATTATGAACTTGGCACATTTACTTCCAGAGTTCACAGTAAAACAACTTATTCCAACTCCTTTCTTCATTCTTCCAGCTGCCACCCCCTATATCAAAAACGGGGGGTAGTAAAGGGACAATTGGTTAGGGCAGCCAGGATGTCAACATTGGATTGTGATTTTATAGAGGAGTGCAATTTATTAAAGAATATGTTTCTAACTAGGGGTTACCCGCGTGATCTGATTAATGAACTCTTGAGGGAAGTTACATTTAAGAGAGAACAGGGTCTTTTTTCCACCAATTTTGAAATATGTGGTTCAAATAGTAAGTGAACATTCAGACGTAGATTCTGTTAGAGTAAATGATCCTGGTGCATTTTCCTATATAACAACATCTAATTGTGACACCGGGGAAGAAGTTGGAGGAACAAATTTCATTACACATTTTTCAAATTATGCTTTTTGGATTAGAACAATTATTTTTAAATACCGGTCCTTCATTTTGGAAGATGCACAATTGAGAGAATGTCTGGGTATTACTCCCAAAATAACTTTTAGGAAAGGGAGAAACTTGAAAAGCATTTTAGAGTCACGACAAAATGTGAAATATAGACCACATTTTGGTATGGCCAAATGTGGGGTGTGTAACATGTGTAAACACATTTTTGTCACCAAATCTTTTGAAATTCTAGGGAGTAAATTTTATGTGAATGATAAGTTCAATTGTAACTCCAGAGGGGTGGTTTACCTCGCAATGTGTCGTGACTGCCCTGCATACTATATAGGGAAAACAGATAGAGCCCTAAAAAATAGGATCTATGAACATGTTTATGCTTGTTCTAAGGGTAATACTACAAATGCCTTAGCCAGGCATGTATTAAGGTTCCCCCACCATAGTTTCCATTTTTTAGTGATCGAGAATATCTCTGACAGCAGTAGAGGGGGGCCCCTACCCCTGAGATTAGAAGAAAGAGAGCTAGTTTGGCAACTGAAACTAAATGCCTCGGTGTCACCTGGATTAAATGACACCATCTCCATTACCAGTCTACTGAAATTAAAAGCATTATTTAGATAGTGATTTTGTACCTATTACTATCGAATTATGGCTGATATATTATTAGATAATTAATAATTTTTTATGTGTGATTTTTTATTTAAATGTTGTGAATAATTGTAATAAGAAATTTTACTGTTTGTAATGTTTTACTGACAGGAAGTGATGTCATTCTGCACTTGTATTTAAACACCTAATTTCCTCTGTATGATTGTCTGAAGAAGTTTATCTATTTTGTATAAACGAAAGCGCTAATTTTATCTTTCAACCTTGTAGCCAGCATGGTATCTCCTTGTCCCATGTTCATTTTTGAATAGGGGCTTAGTTAACACTCTTTGGTAACTACTATCTCCTTGTCCCATGTTCATTTTTGAATAGGGGCTTAGTTGACACACTTTGGCAACTAATATCTCCTTGTCCTATTTTTGAATAGGGGCTTAGTTAATGCGCTTTGGTAACTACTATCTCCGTGTCCCATGTGCATTTTTGAATAGGGGCTTAGTTAACACTCTTTGGTAACTACTATCTCCTTGTCCCATTTTTGAATAGGGGCTTAGTTAACGCTCTTTGGTAACTACTATCTCCTTGTCCCGTTTTCATTTTTGAATAGGGGCTTAGTTAACACACTTTGGAAACTACTATCTCCTTGTCCCGTTTTCATTTTTGAATAGGGGCTTAGTTAACATGCTTTGGTAACTACTATCTCCTTGTCCCATTTAGCTGCAGTGGTGGTGCTGTGGTAGCATTGCCGCCTCACAGGAAGACGTTGTCCTGTTCGATTCTCAGCTAAAGCGTCTTCTGTTTGGAGACATGTGTGAATGGGCGTACCATCATTGAAGGTTGTACGTCAGGGCTGGCAACTCGGTATGTAAAAATCTACTGCCAGTCATTAGCGGACCGGAGTTCCGCTGTGGCGATCCCTAACCGGGAAAAGCCAAAAGATACAACATCTCCTTGTCCCATTTTCATTTCTGAATAGGGGCTTAGTTAACACACTTTGGTAACTACTATCTCCTTGTCCCGTGTTCAATTTTGAATAGGGGCTTAGTTAACATGCTTTGGTAACTACTATCTCCTTGTCCCGTTTTTGAATAGGGGCTTAGTTAACACACTTTGGTAACTACTATCTCCGTGTCCCATTTTCATTTTTGAATAGGGGCTTAGTTAACGCGCTTTGGTAACTACTATCGCCTTGTCCCATTTTTGAATAGGGGCTTAGTTAACACGCTTTGGTAAGTACTATCTCCATGTCCCATGTTCATTTTTGAATAGGGGCTTCGTTAACATGCTTTGATAACTACTATCTCCTTGTCCCGTTTTTGAATAGGGGCTTAGTTAACACACTTTGCTAACTACTATCTCCGTGTCCCGTTTTCATTTTTGAATAGGGGCTTAGTTAACACGCTTTGGTAATTACTATCTCCTTGTCCCATGTTCATTTTTGAATAGGGGCTTAGTTAACACTCTTTGGTAATTACTATCTCCTTGTCCCATGTTCATTTTTGAATAGGTGCTTAGTTAACACGCATTGGTAACTACTATCTCCTTGTCCCGTTTTTGAATAGGGGCTTAGTTAACACGCTTTGGTAACTATTATCTCCTTGACCAATGTTCATTTTTGAATAGGGGCATAGTTAACACTGTTTGGTAATTACTATCTCCTTGTCCCATGTTCATTTTTGAATAGGTGCTTAGTTCACACACTTTGGTAACTACTATCTCCTTGTCCCGTTTTCATTTTTGAATAGGGGTTTCGTTAACACGCTTTGGTAACTACTATCTCCTTGTCCCGTTTTTGAATAGGGGCTTATTTAACGCTCTTTGGTAACTACTATCTCCATGTCCCATTTTCATTTTTGAATAGGGGCTTAGTTAACACGCTTTGGTAACTACTATCTCCTTGTCCCATTTTTGAATAGGGGCATAGTTAACACGCTTTGGTAACTACTATCTCCGTGTCCCATGTTTATTTTTGAATAGGGGCTTCGTTAACACGCTTTGGTAACTACTATCTCCTTGTCTCATCTTCATTTTTGAATAGAGGCTTAGTAACTACTATCTCCTTGTCCCGTTTTTGAATTGGGGCTTAGTTAACTCGCTTTGGTAACTACTATCTCCTTGTCCCATGTTTATTTTTGAATAGGGGCTTTGTTAACACCCTTTGGTAACTACTATCTCCTTGTCTCATCTTCATTTTTGAATAGAGGCTTAGTAACTACTATCTCCTTGTCCCGTTTTTGAATTGGGGCTTAGGTAACGCGCTTTGGTAACTACTATCTCCTTGCCCCATGTTCATTTTTGAATAGGTGCTTAGTTAACACACTTTGGTAACTACTATCTCCTTGTCCCCTGTTCATTTTTGAATAGGGGCTTAGTTAACACGCTTTGGTAAGTACTATCTCCTTGTCCCTTTTTCATTTTTGAATAGGTGCTTAGTTAACACACTTTGGTAACTACTATCTCCTTGTCCCATTTTCATTTTTGAATAGGGGCTTCGTTAACACGCTTTGGTAACTGCTATCTCCTTGTCCCGTTTTTGAATAGGGGCTTAGTTAACGCTCTTTGGTAACTACTATCTCCGTGTCCCGTTTTCATTTTTGAATAGGGGCTTAGTTAACGCTCTTTGGTAACTACTATCTCCGTGTCCCGTTTTCATTTTTGAATAGGGGCTTAGTTAATGCACTTTGGTAATTACTATCTCCTTGTCCCATGTTCATTTTTGAATAGGTGCTTAGTTAACACGCATTGGTAACTACTATCTCCTTGTCCTGTTTTTGAATAGGGGCTTAGTTAACGCACTTTGGTAACTACTATCTCCGTGTCCCATTTTTATTTTTGAATAGGGGCTTAGTTAACACGCTTTGGTAACTACTATCTCCTTGTCCCATTTTTGAATAGGGGCTTAGTTAACACGCTTTGGTAACTACTATCTCCTTGTCCCATGTTCATTTTTGAATAGGGGCTTAGTTAACACTCTTTGGTAATTTCTATCTCCTTGTCCCATGTTCATTTTTGAATCGGTGCTTAGTTAACACTCTTTGGTAACTACTATCTCCTTGGCCCATTTTCATTTTTGAATAGGGGCTTCATTAACACGCTTTGGTAACTACTATCTCCTTGTCCCGTTTTTGAATAGGGGCTTAGTTAACGCTCTTTGGTAACTACTATCTCCGTGTCCCGTTTTCATTTTTGAATAGGGGCTTAGTTAAAGCGCTTTGGTAACTACTATCTCCTTGTCCCATTTTTGAATAGGGGCTTTGTTAACACGCTTTGATAACTAATATCTCCTTGTCCCATTTTTGAATAGGGGCTTAGTTAACACACTTTGGTAACTACTATCTCCATGTCCCATGTTCATTTTTGAATAGGGGCTTCGTTAACATGCTTTGATAACTACTATCTCCTTGTCCCGTTTTTGAATAGGGGCTTAGTTAACACACTTTGGTAACTACTATCTCCTTGTCCCATGTTCATTTTTGAATAGGGGCTTAGTTAACACACTTTGGTAACTACTATCTCCTTGTCCCATGTTCATTTTTGAATAGGGGCTTAGTTAACACACTTTGGTAACTACTATCTCCATGTCCCATGTTCATTTTTGAATAGGGGCTTAGTTAACATGCTTTGGTAACTACTATCTCCTTGTCCCGTTTTTGAATAGGGGCTTATTTAACACACTTTGGCAATTACTATCTCCTTGTCCCATGTTCATTTTTGAATAGGGGCTTAGTTAACACACTTTGGTAACTACTATCTCCGTGTCCCGTTTTCATTTTTGAATAGGGGCTTAGTTAACACTCTTTGGTAATTACTATCTCCTTGTCCCATGTTCATTTTTGAATAGGGGCTTAGTTAACACGCTTTGATAACTACTATCTCCTTGTCCCATTTTTGAATAGGGGCTTAGTTAACGCACTTTGGTAATTACTATCTCCTTGTCCCATGTTCATTTTTGAATAGGGGCTTAGTTAACACACTTTGGTAATTACTATCTCCTTGTCCCATGTTCATTTTTGAATAGGGGCTTAGTTAACACGCTTTGGTAACTACTATCTCCTTGTCCCATGTTTATTTTTGAATAGGGGCTTAGTTAACACACTTTGGTAATTACTATCTCCTTGTCCCATGTTCATTTTTGAATAGGGGCTTAGTTAACACTCTTTGGTAACTACTATCTCCTTGTCCCGTTTTTGAATAGGGGCTTAGTTAACGCACTTTGGTAACTACTATCTCCATGTCCCATTTTCAATTTTGAATAGGGGCTTAGTTAACACTGTTTGGTAATTACTATCTCCTTGTCCCATGTTCATTTTTGAATAGGGGCTTAGTTAACACTGTTTGGTAATTACTATCTCCTTGTCCCATGTTCATTTTTGAATAGGTGCTTAGTTAACATGCAATGGTAACTACTATCTCCTTGTCCCGTTTTCATTTTTGAATAGGGGCTTCGTTAACACGCTTTGGTAACTACTATCTCCTTGTCCCATTTTCATTTTTGAATAGGGGCTTCGTTAACACGCTTTGGTAACTACTATCTCCTTGTCCCATTTTCATTTTTGAATAGGGGCTTCATTAACACGCTTTGGTAACTACTATCTCCTTGTCCCATTTTTGAATAGGGGCTTAGTTAATGCTCTTTGGTAACTACTTTCTCCATGTCCCGTTTTCATTTTTGAATAGGGGCTTAGTTAACGCGCTTTGGTAACTACTATCTCCTTGTCCCATTTTTGAAAAGAGGCTTAGTTAACACGCTTTGGTAACTACTATCTCCGTGTCCCATGTTCATTTTTCAATAGGGGCTTCGTTAACATGCTTTGGTAACTACTATCTCCTTGTCCCATTTTTGAAAAGAGGCTTAGTTAACACGCTTTGGTAACTACTATCTCCTTGTCCCATTTTCATTTTTGAATAGTGGCTTAGTTAACACTCTTTGGTAACTACTATCTCCTTGTCCCATTTTCATTTTTGAATAGGGGCTTCGTTAACACGTTTGGTAACTACTATCTCCTTGTCCCATTTTTGAAAAGAGGCTTAGTTAACACGCTTTGGTAACTACTATCTCCTTGTCCCATTTTCATTTTTGAATAGTGGCTTAGTTAACACTCTTTGGTAACTACTATCTCCTTGTCCCATTTTCATTTTTGAATAGGGGCTTCGTTAACACGCTTTGGTAACTACTATCTCCTTGTCCCATTTTTGAATAGGGGCTTAGTTAACGCGCTTTGGTAACTACTATCTCCTTGTCCCATTTTTGAAAAGAGGCTTAGTTAACACGCTTTGGTAACTACTATCTCCTTGTCCCATTTTCATTTTTGAATAGTGGCTTAGTTAACACTCTTTGGTAACTACTATCTCCTTGTCCCATTTTCATTTTTGAATAGGGGCTTCGTTAACACGCTTTGGTAACTACTATCTCCTTGTCCCATTTTCATTTTTGAATAGGGGCTTCGTTAACACGCTTTGGTAACTACTATCTCCTTGTCCCATTTTTGAATAGGGGCTTAGTTAATGCTCTTTGGTAACTACTTTCTCCATGTCCCGTTTTCATTTTTGAATAGGGGCTTAGTTAACGCGCTTTGGTAACTACTATCTCCTTGTCCCATTTTTGAAAAGAGGCTTAGTTAACACGCTTTGGTAACTACTATCTCCGTGTCCCATGTTCATTTTTGAATAGGGGCTTCGTTAACACGCTTTGATAACTACTATCTCCTTGTCCCATTTTTGAATAGGGGCTTCATTAACACGCTTTGATAACTACTATCTCCTTGCCCCGTTTTTGAATAGGGGCTTAGTTAACACGTTTTGGTAACTACCATCTCCGTGTCCCATGTTTATTTTTGAATAGGGGCTTCGTTAACACGCTTTGGAAACTACTATCTCCTTGACTCATCTTCATTTTTGAATAGAGGCTTCGTTAACACGCTTTGGTAACTGCTATCTACTTGTCCCGTTTTTGAATAGGGGCTTAGTTAACGCTCTTTGGTAACTACTATCTCCGTGTCCCATTTTCAGTTTTGAATAGGGGCTTAGTTAATGCACTTTGGTAATTACTATCTCCTTGTCCCATGTTCATTTTTGAATAGGTGCTTAGTTAACACGCATTGGTAACTACTATCTCCTTGTCCCATTTTCATTTTTGAATAGGGGCTTCATTAACACGCTTTGGTAACTACTATCTCCTTGTCCCGTTTTTGAATAGGGGCTTAGTTAACATGCTTTGGTAACTACTATCTCCATGTCCCATGTTCATTTTTGAATAGGGGCTTCGTTAACACGCTTTGATAACTACTATCTCCTTGTCCCGTTTTTGAATAGGGGCTTTGTTAACACACTTTGATAACTAATATCTCCTTGTCCCGTTTTTGAATAGGGGCTTAGTTAACACACTTTGGTAACTACTATCTCCATGTCCCATGTTCATTATTGAATAGGGGCTTCGTTAACACGCTTTGATAACTACTATCTCCTTGTCCCATTTTTGAATAGGGGCATAGTTAACACGCTTTGGTAACTACTATCTCCGTGTCCCATGTTCATTTTTGAATAGGGGCTTAGTTAACACGCTTTGGTAACTACTATCTCCTTGTCCCATTTTTGAATAGGGGCTTAGTTAACACTGTTTGGTAATTACTATCTCCTTGTCCCATGTTCATTTTTGAATAGGTGCTTAGTTAACATGCATTGGTAACTACTATCTCCTTGTCCCGTTTTCATTTTTGAATAGGGGCTTCGTTAACCCACTTTGGTAACTACTATCGCCTTGTCCCGTTTTTGAATAGGGGCTTATTTAACGCTCTTTGGTAACTACTATCTCCATGTCCCATTTTCATTTTTGAATAGGGGCTTAGTTAATGCGCTTTGGTAACTGCTATCTCCTTGTCCAATTTTTGAAAAGAGGCTTAGTTAACACGCTTTGGTAACTACTATCTCCGTGTCCCATGTTCATTTTTGAATAGGGGCTTCGTTAACATGCTTTGATAACTACTATCTCCTTGTCCCGTTTTTGAATAGGGGCTTCGTTAACACGCTTTGGTAACTACTATCTCCTTGTCTCATCTTCATTTTTGAATAGAAGCTTAGTAACTACTATCTCCTTGTCCCGTTTTTGAATTGGGGCTTAGTTAACTCGCTTTGGTAACTACTATCTCCTTGCCCCATGTTCATTTTTGAATAGGTGCTTAGTTAACACACTTTGGTAACTACTATCTCCTTGTCCCCTGTTCATTTTTGAATAGGGGCTTAGTTAACACGCTTTGGTAAGTACTATCTTCTTGTCCCTTTTTCATTTTTGAATAGGTGCTTAGTTCACACACTTTGGTAACTACTATCTCCTTGTCCCGTTTTCATTTTTGAATAGGGGCTTCGTTAACACGCTTTGGTAACTGCTATCTCCTTGTCCCGTTTTTGAATAGGGCTTAGTTAACGCTCTTTGGTAACTACTATCTCCGTGTCCCATTTTTATTTTTGAATAGGGGCTTAGTTAACACGCTTTGGTAACTACTATCTCCTTGTCCCATGTTCATTTTTGAATAGGGGCTTAGTTAACACTCTTTGGTAATTTCTATCTCCTTGTCCCATGTTCATTTTTGAATAGGTGCTTAGTTAACATGCTTTGGTAACTACTATCTCCTTGTCCTGTTTTTGAATAGGGGCTTAGTTAACGCACTTTGGTAACTACTATCTCCGTGTCCCATTTTTATTTTTGAATAGGGGCTTAGTTAACACGCTTTGGTAACTACTATCTCCTTGTCCCATGTTCATTTTTGAATAGGGGCTTAGTTAACACTCTTTGGTAATTTCTTTCTCCTTGTCCCATGTTCATTTTTGAATAGGTGCTTAGTTAACATGCATTGGTAACTACTATCTTTTTATCCCATTTTCATTTTCGAATAGGGGCTTCATTAACACGCTTTGGTAAATAATATCTCCTTGTCCCATTTTTGAATAGGGGCTTAGTTAACGCTCTTTGGTAACTACTATCTCCTTGTCCCGTTTTTGAATAGGGGCTTAGTTAACGCTCTTTGGTAACTACTATCTCCATGTCCCGTTTTCATTTTTGAATAGGGGCTTAGTTAACGTGCTTTGGTAACTACTATCTCCTTGTCCCATTTTTGAATAGGGGCTTAGTTAACACGCTTTGGTAACTACTATCTCCGTGTCCCATGTTCATTTTTGAATAGGGGCTTCGTTAACACGCTTTGATAACTACTATCTCTTTGTCACGTTTTAGAATAGGGGCTTCGTTAACACGCTTTGATAACTACTATCTCCGTGTCCCGTTTTCATTTTTGAATAGGGGCTTTGTTAACACGCTTTGATAACTAATATCTCCTTGTCCCATTTTTGAATAGGGTGCTTAGTTAACACACTTTGGTAACTACTATCTCCATGTCCCATGTTCATTTTTGAATAGGGGCTTTGTTAACATGCTTTGATAACTACTATCTCCTTGTCCCATTTTTGAATAGGGGCATAGTTAACACGCTTTGGTAACTACTATCTCCTTGTCCCATTTTTGAATAGGGGCTTAGTTAACATGCTTTGGTAACTACTATCTCCTTGTCCCGTTTTTGAATAGGGGCTTAGTTAACACACTTTGGTAACTACTATCTCCGTGTCCCATGTTCATTTTTGAATAGGGGCTTCGTTAACACGCTTTGATAACTACTATCTCCTTGTCCCATTTTTGAATAGGGGCTTCGTTAACACGCTTTGATAACTACTATCTCCGTGTCCCGTTTTCATTTTTGAATAGGGGCTTTGTTAACACGCTTTGATAACTAATATCTCCTTGTCCCATTTTTGAATAGGGTGCTTAGTTAACACACTTTGGTAACTACTATCTCCATGTCCCATGTTCATTTTTGAATAGGGGCTTCGTTAACATGCTTTGGTAAATACTATCTCCTTGTCCCATTTTTGAATAGGGGCATAGTTAACACGCTTTGGTAACTACTATCTCCTTGTCCCATTTTTGAATAGGGGCTTAGTTAACATGCTTTGGTAACTACTATCTCCTTGTCCCGTTTTTGAATAGGGGCTTAGTTAACACACTTTGGTAACTACTATCTCCGTGTCCCATGTTCATTTTTGAATAGGGGCTTCGTTAACACGCTTTGATAACTACTATCTCCTTGTCCCATTTTTGAATAGGGGCTTATTTAACACACTTTGGCAATTACTATCTCCTTGTCCCATGTTCATTTTTGAATAGGGGCTTAGTTAACACACTTTGGTAACTACTATCTCCGTGTCCCGTTTTCATTTTTGAATAGGGGCTTAGTTAACACACTTTGGTAATTACTATCTCCTTGTCCCATGTTCATTTTTGAATAGGTGCTTAGTTAACATGCATTGGTAACTACTATCTCCTTGTCCCGTTTTTGAATAGGGGCTTAGTTAACGCACTTTGGTAACTACTATCTCCATGTCCCATTTTCAGTTTTGAATAGGGGCTTAGTTAACACGCTTTGGTAACTACTACCTCTTTGTCCCATGTTCATTTTTGAATTGGAGCTTAGTTAACACTCTTTGGTAATTACTATCTCCTTGTCCCATGTTCATTTTTGAATAGGGGCTTAGTTAACACTCTTTGGTAATTACTATCTCCTTGTCCCATGTTCATTTTTGAATAGGGGTTTCGTTAACACGCATTGGTAACTACTATCTCCTTGTCCCATTTTTGAATAGGGGCTTAGTTAACGCACTTTGGTAACTACTATCTCCATGTCCCATTTTCATTTTTGAATAGGGGCTTAGTTAACACTGTTTGGTAATTACTATCTCCTTGTCCCATGTTCATTTTTGAATAGGTGCTTAGTTAACATGCAATGGTAACTACTATCTCCTTGTCCCATTTTCATTTTTGAATAGGGGCTTCGTTAACACGCTTTGGTAACTACTATCTCCTTGTCCCATTTTTGAATAGGGGCTTAGTTAATGCTCTTTGGTAACTACTTTCTCCATGTCCCGTTTTCATTTTTGAATAGGGGCTTAGTTAACGCGCTTTGGTAACTACTATCTCCTTGTCCCATTTTTGAAAAGAGGCTTAGTTAACACGCTTTGGTAACTACTATCTCCGTGTCCCATGTTCATTTTTCAATAGGGGCTTCGTTAACATGCTTTGGTAACTACTATCTCCTTGTCCCATTTTTGAATAGGGGCTTCATTAACACGCTTTGATAACTACTATCTCCTTGCCCCGTTTTTGAATAGGGGCTTAGTTAACACGTTTTGGTAACTACCATCTCCGTGTCCCATGTTTATTTTTGAATAGGGGCTTCGTTAACACGCTTTGGAAACTACTATCTCCTTGTCCCATGTTCATTTTTGAATAGGGGCTTCGTTAACACGCTTTGGAAACTACTATCTCCTTGACTCATCTTCATTTTTGAATAGAGGCTTCGTTAACACGCTTTGGTAACTGCTATCTACTTGTCCCGTTTTTGAATAGGGGCTTAGTTAACGCTCTTTGGTAACTACTATCTCCGTGTCCCATTTTCAGTTTTGAATAGGGGCTTAGTTAATGCACTTTGGTAATTACTATCTCCTTGTCCCATGTTCATTTTTGAATAGGTGCTTAGTTAACACGCATTGGTAACTACTATCTCCTTGTCCCATTTTTGAATAGGGGCTTTGTTAACATGCTTTGGTAACTGCTATCTCCTTGTCCCGTTTTTGAATAGGGGCTTAGTTAACACACTTTGGTAACTACTATCTCCGTGTCCCGTTTTCATTTTTGAATAGGGGCTTAGTTAATGCACTTTGGTAATTACTATCTCCTTGTCCCATGTTCATTTTTGAATAGGTGCTTCGTTAACACGCATTGGTAACTACTATCTCCTTGTCCTGTTTTTGAATAATGGCTTAGTTAACGCACTTTGGTAACTACTATCTCCGTGTCCCATTTTTATTTTTGAATAGGGGCTTAGTTAACACACTTTGGTAACTACTATCTCCTTGTCCCATGTTCATTTTTGAATAGGGGCTTAGTTAACACTCTTTGGTAATTTCTATCTCCTTGTCCCATGTTCATTTTTGAATAGGTGCTTAGTTAACATGCATTGGTAACTACTATCTCCTTGTCCCATTTTTATTTTTGAATAGGGGCTTCATTAACACGCTTTGGTAACTACTATCTCCTTGTCCCGTTTTTGAATAGGGGCTTAGTTAACATGCTTTGGTAACTACTATCTCCATGTCCCATGTTCATTTTTGAATAGGGGCTTCGTTAACACGCTTTGATAACTACTATCTCCTTGTCCCGTTTTTGAATAGTGGCTTTGTTAACACACTTTGATAACTAATATCTCCTTGTCCCGTTTTTGAATAGGGGCTTAGTTAACACACTTTGGTAACTACTATCTCCATGTCCCATGTTCATTATTGAATAGGGGCTTCGTTAACACGCTTTGATAACTACTATCTCCTTGTCCCATTTTTGAATAGGGGCATAGTTAACACGCTTTGGTAACTACTATCTCCGTGTCCCATGTTCATTTTTGAATAGGGGCTTAGTTAACACGCTTTGGTAATTACTATCTCCTTGTCCCATGTTCAATTTTGAATAGTGGCTTAGTTAACACTCTTTGGTAATTACTATCTCCTTGTCCCATGTTCATTTTTGAATAGGTGCTTAGTTAACACGCATTGGTAACTACTATCTCCTTGTCCCGTTTTTGAATAGGGGCTTCGTTAACACGCTTTGATAACTACTATCTCCTTGTCCCATTTTTGAATAGGGGCATAGTTAACACGCTTTGGTAACTACTATCTCCGTGTCCCATGTTCATTTTTGAATAGGGGCTTAGTTAACACGCTTTGGTAACTACTATCTCCTTGACCAATGTTCATTTTTGAATAGGGGCTTAGTTAACACTGTTTGGTAATTACTATCTCCTTGTCCCATGTTCATTTTTGAATAGGTGCTTAGTTAACATGCATTGGTAACTACTATCTCCTTGTCCCGTTTTCATTTTCGAATAGGGGCTTCGTTAACCCACTTTGGTAACTACTATCGCCTTGTCCCGTTTTTGAATAGGGGCTTATTTAACGCTCTTTGGTAACTACTATCTCCATGTCCCATTTTCATTTTTGAATAGGGGCTTAGTTAATGCGCTTTGGTAACTGCTATCTCCTTGTCCAATTTTTGAAAAGAGGCTTAGTTAACACGCTTTGGTAACTACTATCTCCGTGTCCCATGTTCATTTTTGAATAGGGGCTTCGTTAACATGCTTTGATAACTACTATCTCCTTGTCCCGTTTTTGAATAGGGGCTTCGTTAACACGCTTTGATAACTACTATCTCCTTGCCCCGTTTTTGAATAGGGGCTTAGTTAACACGTTTTGGTAACTACTATCTCCGTGTCCCATGTTTATTTTTGAATAGGGGCTTCGTTAACACGCTTTGGTAACTACTATCTCCTTGTCTCATCTTCATTTTTGAATAAAAGCTTAGTAACTACTATCTCCTTGTCCCGTTTTTGAATTGGGGCTTAGTTAACTCGCTTTGGTAACTACTATCTCCTTGCCCCATGTTCATTTTTGAATAGGTGCTTAGTTAACACACTTTGGTAACTACTATCTCCTTGTCCCCTGTTCATTTTTGAATAGGGGCTTAGTTAACACGCTTTGGTAAGTACTATCTTCTTGTCCCTTTTTCATTTTTGAATAGGTGCTTAGTTCACACACTTTGGTAACTACTATCTCCTTGTCCCGTTTTCATTTTTGAATAGGGGCTTCGTTAACACGCTTTGGTAACTGCTATCTCCTTGTCCCGTTTTTGAATAGGGCTTAGTTAACGCTCTTTGGTAACTACTATCTCCGTGTCCCATTTTTATTTTTGAATAGGAGCTTAGTTAACACGCTTTGGTAACTACTATCTCCTTGTCCCATGTTCATTTTTGAATAGGGGCTTAGTTAACACTCTTTGGTAATTTCTATCTCCTTGTCCCATGTTCATTTTTGAATAGGTGCTTAGTTAACATGCATTGGTAACTACTATCTTTTTGTCCCATTTTCATTTTCGAATAGGGGCTTCATTAACACGCTTTGGTAACTAATATCTCCTTGTCCCATTTTTGAATAGGGGCTTAGTTAACGCTCTTTGGTAACTACTATCTCCTTGTCCCGTTTTTGAATAGGGGCTTAGTTAACGCTCTTTGGTAACTACTATCTCCTTGTCCCGTTTTTGAATAGGGGCTTAGTTAACGTGCTTTGGTAACTACTATCTCCTTGTCCCATTTTTGAATAGGGGCTTAGTTAACATGCTTTGGTAACTACTATCTCCGTGTCCCATGTTCATTTTTGAATAGGGGCTTCGTTAACACGCTTTGATAACTACTATCTCTTTGTCACGTTTTAGAATAGGGGCTTTGTTAACACGCTTTGATAACTAATATCTCCTTGCCCCATTTTTGAATAGGGTGCTTAGTTAACACACTTTGGTAACTACTATCTCCATGTCCCATGTTCATTTTTGAATAGGGGCTTCGTTAACACGCTTTGATAACTACTATCTCCTTGTCCCATTTTTGAATAGGGGCATAGTTAACACGCTTTGGTAACTACTATCTCTGTGTCCCATGTTCATTTTTGAATAGGGGCTTCGTTAACACGCTTTGATAACTACTATCTCCTTGTCCCATTTTTGAATAGGGGCATAGTTAACATGCTTTGGTAACTACTATCTCCTTGTCCCATGTTCATTTTTGAATAGGGGATTAGTTAACATGCTTTGGTAACTACTATCTCCTTGTCCCGTTTTTGAATAGGGGCTTAATTAACACACTTTGGTAACTACTATCTCTGTGTCCCATTTTCATTTTTGAATAGGGGCTTAGTTAACGCGCTTTGGTAACTACTATCTCCCTGTCCCATGTTCATTTTTGAATAGGGGCTTCGTTAACACGCTTTGATAACTACTATCTCCGTGTCCCATTTTTGAATAGGGGCATAGTTAACATGCTTTGGTAACTACTATCTCCTTCTCCCATGTTCATTTTTGAATAGGGGCTTCGTTAACATGCTTTGGTAACTACTATCGCCTTGTCCCATTTTTGAATAGGGGCTTAGTTAACACACTTTGGTAACTACTATCTCCGTGTCCCATTTTCATTTTTGAATAGGGGCTTAGTTAACGCGCTTTGGTAACTACTATCTCCTTGTCCCATTTTTGAAAAGAGGCTTAGTTAACATGCTTTGGTAACTACTATCTCCGTGTCCCATGTTCATTTTTGAATAGGGGCTTCGTTAACATGCTTTGATAACTACTATCTCCTTGTCCCGTTTTTGAATAGGGGCTTCGTTAACACGCTTTGATAACTACTATCTCCTTGTCCCATTTTTGAATAGGGGCATAGTTAACATGCTTTGGTAACTACTATCTCCTTGTCCCATTTTTGAATAGGTGCTTAGTTAACATGCAATGGTAACTACTATCTCTGTGTCCCATGTTCATTTTTGAATAGGGGCTTCGTTAACACGCTTTGATAACTACTATCTCCTTGTCCCATTTTTGAATAGGGGCTTAGTTAACATGCTTTGGTAACTACTATCTCCTTGTCCCATGTTCATTTTTGAATAGGGGCTTAGTTAACATGCTTTGGTAACTACTATCTCCTTGTCCCGTTTTTGAATAGGGGCTTGGTTAACACACTTTGGTAACTACTATCTCCGTGTCCCATTTTCATTTTTGAATAGGGGCTTAGTTAATGCGCTTTGGTAACTACTATCTCCTTGTCCCATGTTCATTTTTGAATAGGGGCTTAGTTAATGCTCTTTGGTAACTACTTTCTCCATGTCCCGTTTTCATTTTTGAATAGGGGCTTAGTTAACGCGCTTTGGTAACTACTATCTCCGTGTCCCATGTTCATTTTTGAATAGGGGCTTCGTTAACACGCTTTGATAACTACTATCTCCTTGTCCCGTTTTTGAATAGGGGCTTAGTTAACACACTTTGCTAACTACTATCTCCGTGTCCCGTTTTCATTTTTGAATAGGGGCTTAGTTAACACACTTTGGTAATTACTATCTCCTTGTCCCATGTTCATTTTTGAATAGGGGCTTAGTTAACACTCTTTGGTAATTACTATCTCCTTTTCCCATGTTCATTTTTGAATAGGTGCTTAGTTAACACGCATTGGTAACTACTATCTCCTTGTCCCGTTTTTGAATAGGGGCTTAGTTAACGCACTTTGGTAACTACTATCTCCATGTCCCATTTTCAATTTTGAATAGGGGCTTAGTTAACACGCTATGGTAACTACTATCTCCTTGACCAATGTTCATTTTTGAATAGGGGCTTAGTTAACACTGTTTGGTAATTACTATCTCCTTGTCCCGTTTTCATTTTTGAATAGGGGCTTCGTTAACACGCTTTGGTAACTACTATCTCCTTGTCCCATTTTTGAATAGGGGCTTAGTTAACGCTCTTTGGTAACTACTTTTTCCATGTCCCGTTTTCATTTTTGAATAGGGGCTTATTTAACGCTCTTTGGTAACTACTATCTCCATGTCCCATTTTCATTTTTGAATAGGGGCTTAGTTAACGCGCTTTGGTAACTACTATCTCCTTGTCCCATTTTTGAAAAGAGGCTTAGTTAACACGCTTTGGTAACTACTATCTCCGTGTCCCATGTTCATTTTTGAATAGGGGCTTCGTTAACATGCTTTGATAACTACTATCTCCTTGTCCCGTTTTTGAATAGGGGCTTCGTTAACACGCTTTGATAACTACTATCTCCTTGCCCCGTTTTTGAATAGGGGCTTAGTTAACACGTTTTGGTAACTACTATCTCCATGTCCCATGTTTATTTTTGAATAGAGGCTTCGTTAACACGCTTTGGTAACTACTATCTCCTTGTCTCATCTTCATTTTTGAATAGAGGCTTAGTAACTACTATCTCCTTGTCCCGTTTTTGAATTGGGGCTTAGTTAACGCACTTTGGTAACTACTATCTCCTTGCCCCATGTTCATTTTTGAATAGGTGCTTAGTTTACACACTTTGGTAACTACTATCTCCTTGTCCCCTGTTCATTTTTGAATAGGGGCTTAGTTAACACGCTTTGGTAAGTACTATCTCCTTCTCCTTTTTTCATTTTTGAATAGGTGCTTAGTTAACACACTTTGGTAACTACTATCTCCTTGTCCCGTTTTCATTTTTGAATAGGGGCTTCGTTAACACGCTTTGGTAACTGCTATCTCCTTTTCCCGTTTTTGAATAGGGGCTTAGTTAACGCTCTTTGGTAACTACTATCTCCGTGTCCCGTTTTCATTTTTGAATAGGGGCTTAGTTAACACGCTTTGGTAACTACTATCTCCTTGTCCCATTTTTATTTTTGAATAGGGGCTTAGTTAACACGCTTTGGTAACTACTATCTCCTTGTCCCATGTTCATTTTTGAATAGGGGCTTAGTTAACACTCTTTGGTAATTTCTATCTCCTTGTCCCATGTTCATTTTTGAATAGGTGCTTAGTTAACATGCATTGGTAACTACTATCTCCTTGTCCCATTTTTGAATAGGGGCTTAGTTAACGCTCTTTGGTAACTACTATCTCCATGTCCCATTTTCATTTTTGAATAGGGGCTTAGTTAACGCGCTTTGGTAACTACTATCTCCTTGTCCCATTTTTGAATAGGGGCTTAGTTAACATGCTTTCGTAACTACTATCTCCGTGTCCCATTTTCATTTTTGAATAGGGGCTTCGTTAACACGCTTTGATAACTACTATCTCCTTGTCCCGTTTTTGAATAGGGGCTTTGTTAACACGCTTTGATAACTAATATCTCCTTGTCCCGTTTTTGAATAGGGGCTTAGTTAACACACTTTGGTAACTACTATCTCCATGTCCCATTTTTGAATAGGGGCTTAGTTAACACACTTTGGTAACTACTATCTCCGTGTCCCATGTTCATTTTTGAATAGGGGCTTCGTTAACACGCTTTGATAACTACTATCTCCTTGTCCCATTTTTGAATAGGGGCATAGTTAACACGCTTTGGTAACTACTATCTCTGTGTCCCATGTTCATTTTTGAATAGGGGCTTCGTTAACACGCTTTGATAACTACTATCTCCTTGTCCCATTTTTGAATAGGGGCTTAGTTAACACACTTTGGTAACTACTATCTCCGTGTCCCATTTTCATTTTTGAATAGGGGCTTAGTTAACGCGCTTTGGTAACTACTATCTCCGTGTCCCGTTTTCATTTTTGAATAGGGGCTTAGTTAACACACTTTGGTAATTACTATCTCCTTGTCCCATGTTCATTTTTGAATAGGGGCTTAGTTAATGCACTTTGGTAATTACTATCTCCTTGTCCCATGTTCATTTTTGAATAGGTGCTTAGTTAACACGCATTGGTAACTACTATCTCCTTGTCCCGTTTTTGAATAGGGGCTTAGTTAACGCACTTTGGTAACTACTATCTCCATGTCACATTTTCAATTTTGAATAGGGGCTTAGTTAACACGCTATGGTAACTACTATCTCCTTGACCAATGTTCATTTTTGAATAGGGGCTTAGTTAACACTGTTTGGTAATTACTATCTCCTTGTCCCATGTTCATTTTTGAATAGGTGCTTAGTTAACATGCATTGGTAACTACTATCTCCTTGTCCCGTTTTCATTTTTGAATAGGGGCTTCGTTAACACGCTTTGGTAACTACTATCTCCTTGTCCCATTTTTGAATAGGGGCTTAGTTAACGCTCTTTGGTAACTGCTTTCTCCATGTCCCGTTTTCATTTTTGAATAGGGGCTTATTTAACGCTCTTTGGTAACTACTATCTCCATGTCCCATTTTCATTTTTGAATAGGGGCTTAGTTAACGCGCTTTGGTAAATACTATCTCCTTGTCCCATTTTTGAAAAGAGGCTTAGTTAACATGCTTTGGTAACTACTATCTCCGTGTCCCATGTTCATTTTTGAATAGGGGCTTCGTTAACATGCTTTGATAACTACTATCTCCTTGTCCCGTTTTTGAATAGGGGCTTCGTTAACACGCTTTGATAACTACTATCTCCTTGCCCCGTTTTTGAATAGGGGCTTAGTTAACACGTTTTGGTAACTACTATCTCCATGTCCCATATTTATTTTTGAATAGGGGCTTTGTTAACACGCTTTGGTAACTACTATCTCCTTGTCTCATCTTCATTTTTGAATAGAGCCTTAGTAACTACTATCTCCTTGTCCCGTTTTTGAATTGGGGCTTAGTTAATGCACTTTGGTAACTACTATCTCCTTGCCCCATGTTCATTTTTGAATAGGTGCTTAGTTAACACACTTTGGAAACTACTATCTCTTTGTCCCGTTTTCATTTTTGAATAGGGGCTTCATTAACACGCTTTGGTAACTGCTATCTCCTTGTCCCGTTTTTGAATAGGGGCTTAGTTAACGCTCTTTGGTAACTACTATCTCCGTGTCCCATTTTCATTTTTGAATAGGGGCTTATTTAATGCACTTTGGTAATTACTATCTCCTTGTCCCATTTTCATTTTTGAATAGGGGCATAGTTAACACGCTTTGGTAACTACTATCTCCGTGTCCCATGTTCATTTTTGAATAGGGGCTTCGTTAACACGCTTTGATAACTACTATCTCCTTGTCCCGTTTTTGAATAGGGGCTTCGTTAACACGCTTTGATAACTACTATCTCCTTGCCACATTTTTGAATAGGGGCTTAGTTAACACATTTTGGTAACTACTATCTCCGTGTCCCATGTTTATTTTTGAATAGGGGCTTTGTTAACACCCTTTGGTAACTACTATCTCCTTGTCTCATCTTCATTTTTGAATAGAGGCTTAGTAACTACTATCTCCTTGTCCCGTTTTTGAATTGGGGCTTAGTTAACGCGCTTTGGTAACTACTATCTCCTTGCCCCATGTTCATTTTTGAATAGGTGCTTAGTTAACACACTTTGGTAACTACTATCTCCTTGTCCCCTGTTCATTTTTGAATAGGGGCTTAGTTAACACGCTTTGGTAAGTACTATCTCCTTGTCCCTTTTTCATTTTTGAATAGGGGCTTCGTTAACACGCTTTGGTAACTGTTATCTCCTTGTCCCGTTTTTGAATAGGGGCTTAGTTAACGCTCTTTGGTAACTACTATCTCCGTGTCCCATTTTCATTTTTGAATAGGGGCTTAGTTAATGCACTTTGGTAATTACTATCTCCTTGTCCCATGTTCATTTTTGAATAGGTGCTTAGTTAACACGCATTGGTAACTACTATCTCCTTGTCCTGTTTTTGAATAATGGCTTAGTTAACGCACTTTGGTAACTACTATCTCCGTGTCCCATTTTTATTTTTGAATAGGGGCTTAGTTAACACGCTTTGGTAACTACTATCTCCTTGTCCCATGTTCATTTTTGAATAGGTGCTTAGTTAACATGCATTGGTAACTACTATCTCCTTGGCCCATTTTCATTTTTGAATAGGGGCTTCATTAACACGCTTTGGTAAATACTATCTCCTTGTCCCGTTTTTGAATAGGGGCTTAGTTAACGCTCTTTGGTAACTACTATCTCCGTGTCCCGTTTTCATTTTTGAATAGGGGCTTAGTTAATGCGCTTTGGTAACTACTATCTCCTTGTCCCATTTTTGAATAGGGGCTTAGTTAACACACTTTGGTAACTACTATCTCCATGTCCCATGTTCATTTTTGAATAGGGGCTTCGTTAACACGCTTTGATAACTACTATCTCCTTGTCCAGTTTTTGAATAGGGGCTTTGTTAACACGCTTTGATAACTAATATCTCCTTGTCCCGTTTTTGAATAGGGGCTTAGTTAACACACTTTGGTAACTACTATCTCCATGTCCCATGTTCATTTTTGAATAGGGGCTTCGTTAACACGCTTTGATAACTACTATCTCCTTGTCCCATTTTTGAATAGGGGCATAGTTAACACTCTTTGGTAACTACTATCTCCGTGTCCCATGTTCATTTTTGAAAAGGGGCTTCGTTAACACACTTTGGTAACTACTATCTCCTTGTCCCGTTTTTGAATTGGGGCTTAGCTAACGTACTTTGGTAACTACTATCTCCGTGTCCTGTTTTCATTTTTGAATAGGGGCTTAGTTAACACACTTTGGTAATTACTATCTCCTTGTCCCATGTTCATTTTTGAATAGGGGCTTCGTTAACACACTTTGGTAACTACTATCTCCTTGTCCCGTTTTTGAATGGGGGCTTAGTTAACGCTCTTTGGTAACTACTCTTAGTTAACACGATTTGGTAACTACTATCTCCTTGTCCCTTTTTCATATTTGAATAGGTGCTTAGTTAACACACTTTGGTAACTACTATCTCCTTGTCCCATGTTCATTTTTGAGTAGGGGCTTCGTTAACACACTTTGATAACTACTATCTCCTTGTCCCATTTTTGAATAGGGGCTTAGTTAACGCACTTTGGTAACTACTATCTCCATGTCCCGTTTTCATTTTTGAATAGGGGCTTAGTTAACACGCTTTGGTAACTACTATCTCCTTGTCCCATGTTCATTTTTGAATAGGGGCTTAGTTAACACACTTTGGTAACTACTATCTCCTTGTCCCATGTTCATTTTTGAATAGGGGCTTAGTTAACACGCTTTGGTAACTACTATCTCCTTGTCTCTTTTCATTTTTGAATAGGGGCTTAGTTAATACACTTTAGTAACTTCTATCTCCTTGTCCCTTTTTCATTTTTGAATAGGTGCTTAGTTAACACACTTTGGTAACTACTATCTCCTTGTCCCATGTTCATTTTTGAATAGGGGCTTAGTTAACGCGATTTGGTAACTACTGTCTCCTTGTCCCTTTTTCATTTTTGAATAGTGGCTTAGTTAACACACTTTGGAAACTACTATCTCCTTGTCCCGTTTTCATTTTTGAATAGGGGCTTCATTAACACGCTTTGGTAACTGCTATCTCCTTGTCCCGTTTTTGAATAGGGGCTTAGTTAACGCTCTTTGGTAACTACTATCTCCGTGTCCCATTTTCATTTTTGAATAGGGGCTTATTTAATGCACTTTGGTAATTACTATCTCCTTGTCCCATTTTCATTTTTGAATAGGGGCATAGTTAACACGCTTTGGTAACTACTATCTCCGTGTCCCATGTTCATTTTTGAATAGGGGCTTTAACACGCTTTGATAACTACTATCTCCTTGTCCGTTTTGAATAGGGGCTTCGTTAACACGCTTTGATAACTACTATCTCCTTGCCACATTTTGAATAGGGGCTTAGTTAACACATTTTGGTAACTACTATCTCCGTGTCCCATGTTTATTTTTGAATAGGGGCTTTGTTAACACCCTTTGGTAACTACTATCTCCTTGTCTCATCTTCATTTTTGAATAGAGGCTTAGTAACTACTATCTCCTTGTCCCGTTTTTGAATTGGGGCTTAGTTAACGCGCTTTGGTAACTACTATCTCCTTGCCCCATGTTCATTTTTGAATAGGTGCTTAGTTAACACACTTTGGTAACTACTATCTCCTTGTCCCCTGTTCATTTTTGAATAGGGGCTTAGTTAACACGCTTTGGTAAGTACTATCTCCTTGTCCCTTTTTCATTTTTGAATAGGGGCTTCGTTAACACGCTTTGGTAACTGCTGTCTCCTTGTCCCGTTTTTGAATAGGGGCTTAGTTAACGCTCTTTGGTAACTACTATCTCCGTGTCCCATTTTCATTTTTGAATAGGGGCTTAGTTAATGCACTTTGGTAATTACTATCTCCTTGTCCCATGTTCATTTTTGAATAGGTGCTTAGTTAACACGCTTTGGTAACTACTATCTCCTTGTCCTGTTTTTGAATAATGGCTTAGTTAACGCACTTTGGTAACTACTATCTCCGTGTCCCATTTTTATTTTTGAATAGGGGCTTAGTTAACACGCTTTGGTAACTACTATCTCCTTGTCCCATGTTCATTTTTGAATAGGGGCTTAGTTAACACTCTTTGGTAATTTCTATCTCCTTGTCCCATGTTCATTTTTGAATAGGTGCTTAGTTAACATGCATTGGTAACTACTATCTCCTTGTCCCATTTTTATTTTTGAATAGGGGCTTCATTAACACGCTTTGGTAAATACTATCTCCTTGTCCCGTTTTTGAATAGGGGCTTAGTTAACGCTCTTTGGTAACTACTATCTCCGTGTCCCGTTTTCATTTTTGAATAGGGGCTTAGTTAATGCGCTTTGGTAACTACTATCTCCTTGTCCCATTTTTGAATAGGGGCTTAGTTAACACACTTTGGTAACTACTATCTCCATGTCCCATGTTCATTTTTGA
The DNA here is from genome assembly GCF_019279795.1 of Protopterus annectens. Taxonomy (NCBI): domain Eukaryota; kingdom Metazoa; phylum Chordata; order Ceratodontiformes; family Protopteridae; genus Protopterus; species Protopterus annectens. Next base: position 48,001,791 of record NC_056750.1, read on the forward strand.
ATAGGGGCTTCGTTAACACGCTTTGATAACTACTATCTCCTTGTCCAGTTTTTGAATAGGGGCTTTGTTAACACGCTTTGATAACTAATATCTTCTTGTCCCGTTTTTGAATAGGGGCTTAGTTAACACACTTTGGTAACTACTATCTCCATGTCCCATGTTCATTTTTGAAAAGGGGCTTCGTTAACACGCTTTGATAACTACTATCTCCTTGTCCCATTTTTGAATAGGGGCATAGTTAACACGCTTTGGTAACTACTATCTCCTTGTCCCGTTTTTGAATTGGGGCTTAGCTAACGTACTTTGGTAACTACTATCTCCATGTCCTGTTTTCATTTTTGAATAGGGGCTTAGTTAACATGCTTTGGTAACTACTATCTCCTTGTCCCATGTTCATTTTTGAATAGGGGCTTCGTTAACACGCTTTGATAACTACTATCTCCTTGTCCAGTTTTTGAATAGGGACTTTGTTAACACGCTTTGATAACTAATATCTTCTTGTCCCGTTTTTGAATAGGGGCTTAGTTAACATACTTTGGTAACTACTATCTCCATGTCCCATGTTCATTTTTGAAAAGGGGCTTCGTTAACACGCTTTGATAACTACTATCTCCTTGTCCCGTTTTTGAATTGGGGCTTAGCTAACGTACTTTGGTAACTACTATCTCCATGTCCTGTTTTCATTTTTGAATAGGGGCTTCGTTAACACACTTTGGTAACTACTATCTCCTTGTCCCGTTTTTGAATGGGGGCTTAGTTAACGCTCTTTGGTAACTACTCTTAGTTAACACGATTTGGTAACTACTATCTCCTTGTCCCTTTTTCATATTTGAATAGGTGCTTAGTTAACACACTTTGGTAACTATTATCTCCTTGTCCCATGTTCATTTTTGAGTAGGGGCTTCGTTAACACACTTTGATAACTACTATCTCCTTGTCCCATTTTTGAATAGGGGCTTAGTTAACGCACTTTGGTAACTACTATCTCCATGTCCCGTTTTCATTTTTGAATAGGGGCTTAGTTAACACGCTTTGGTAACTACTATCTCCTTGTCCCGTTTTTGAATAGGGGCTTAGTTAACACGCTTTGGTAACTACTATCTCCTTGTCCCATGTTCATTTTTGAATAGGGGCTTAGTTAACACGCTTTGGTAACTACTATCTCCTTGTCTCTTTTCATTTTTGAATAGGGGCTTAGTTAATACACTTTAGTAACTTCTATCTCCTTGTCCCTTTTTCATTTTTGAATAGGTGCTTAGTTAACACACTTTGGTAACTACTATCTCCTTGTCCCATGTTCATTTTTGAATAGGGGCTTAGTTAACGCGATTTGGTAACTACTGTCTCCTTGTCCCATGTTCATTTTTGAATAGGTGCTTAGTTAACACACTTTGGTAACTACTATCTCCTTGTCCCATGTTCATTTTTGAATAGTGGCTTAGTTAACACACTTTGGTAACTACTATCTCCATGTCCCATGTTCATTTTTGAATAGGGTCTTTGTTAACATGCTTTGATAACTACTATCTCCTTGTCCCGTTTTTGAATAGGGGCCTACTTAACACACTTTGGTAACTACTATCTCCGTGTCCCATTTTCATTTTTGAATAGGGGCGTAGTTTACACGCTTTGGTAACTACTATCTCCTTGTCTCATATTCATTTTTGAATAGGGGCTTAGTTAACACGCTTTGGTAACTATTATCTCCTTGTCCTGTTTTTGAATAGGGGCTTAGTTAACGCACTTTGGTAACTACTATCTCCTTGTCCCATGTTCATTTTTGAATAGGGGCTTAGTTAACACACTTTAGTAACTTCTATCTCCTTGTCCTTTTTTCATTTTTGAATAGGGGCTTAGTTAACGCTCTTTTGTAACTACTATCTCCTTGTCCCATGTTCATTTTTGAATAGGGGCTTCGTTAACATGCTTTGGTAACTACTATCTCCTTGTCCCATTTTTGAATAGGGGCTTAGTTAATGCACTTTGGTAACTACTATCTCCTTGTCCCATTTTCATTTTTGAATAGGGGCGTAGTTAACATGCATTGGTAAATACTATCTCCTCGTCCCATTTTAATTTTTTAATAGGGGCTTAGTTAACATGCTTTGGTAACTACTATCTCCTTGTCCCATGTTCATTTTTGAATAGGGGCTTAGTTAATGCGCTTTGGTAACTACTATGTCCTTGCAACTGTTTGCAGGATGACAGCAGTGCTGGAAATCTTATGATTATTCGTGGCTGATACCAATTATTGGGCACATTGGGATTTATTCCCTTGGGTGTGTACATATATCTGAACACATTACATTTTTCCATATTGTGAGTTTTATATCCCTATATATACATATATACCTATAAACTCTATATACTAAGAGTGTAGTTATTGGTTTGGAGTCACATATATATTTAGATCTTTTGCTACCTTTATTGATCAGTCTATCACTAATGGATTTGACTAGGATCCTACAGGGACTATCAGCGGATCAGGATGATCTGTGCATTTTTGTCTTGGGGCATTCTAATAATCAGAATAATGGTCTGGATTCGCCAGAACCTGAGAATATGTGTATTTCTCATTTTCAAAGACTAACCAAATGTATGAGGTCTTTATGGACCAACATATAGCATTCTAAACTCTTCTTGGCCTACCAAGCTAAGAGAATCTCACCTAGAGGCCTTAGGGTGTGTATACAACCCTTGGCAGGCAATATTGATACCAAACTGGTGGAACAATGGGCTATAACCCAACAAACAGCCTCTATTGCGTTCGTAGAGGTTCTGGCTGCTTATTCGAATCGGGCCATTGATATGGGTATAGGTGAGGTAGCCAAGATGTGTGAGGAAACTAAGAATTTTGAAGGTCAACCATCATATACAACATGTCTAAACAAACTCAGTCAGGAATTACTCAATTTAGAACAACTCAAAGAGAGAAAAATGCACGCATTCCAAATGGATTTGGGGGATTATGATAGGGGTAACCCTTTCAGTATCTGTGAAGACTGGTAGAGAAGGGTGAAGGCTGCCAGCCTAGCCAAATAGAATTTGGTACAAAATTCTATCATTTGTAAATATGAATGTGAATCACAGGCTTGTTATCTTATATGAAAAAAAATTCTGTTACAAAAATTTGGCAACAGTGCTCTCTACTAACCCAGTAAAAGCATGTTGTGACCCTTTGATCTAAAGTCATTTCCAGTCCAGGTAGATAAAGGCTTCCTGCCTGTTGTTTTAAGGCTAAAGTTAATGACCAGAATTTACATATGGAATGGCCTTTATTCCTCTAAGTGTAAAAGAATGTAAATGCAGTTTCTGTCAGCCTGGGAACTCCTGGAAAATGTAAAATGATGTAATGTTTTATCAGAACTGCAGTTTCAATTTAAACAGACAGAACCAGAGATTATTAAGCATTTTTGTCTTGAACATCCAACTCAGCACTGCCTTATGCTCTCTTTATGTTAGTAGTATGTTAGAACTGTGTTTTCTCCTAGAAGTAGCTAGGAATTACAAAAGATTGGACTAAGTGTTTTTCCGTTATGTCAGAACTGTATTACTGAATTATTTAAAGTATTTCTGTGTGATCGCTGAACTCTTGACTACCACTGACTGTGTAGTAGAAAGCATTGTGTTGTGGTTTTAATTATTTATTATTAAATACTTTAAAACCTTTTAACTGTGGCTGGTTTCTGTACAGATAATTTAAGCTGTACAGTACATTGCATATTTATAGAGTTTACTGTCCAAGTAACTCTAAATAAGCTTTGACAGATTAGTCACATCTACCAATTGGATAATAATATTGCACAATGATAATTGGACACCCCTTTAAGGGCCTTTGAGTATCTGATAAATATTAGCTGGGTGGTGGCAAGTGGTACTACCATATAGTCTGGGTAAAAGGGGCAGAGCTGGAGAACCTGTGCCAGCCTTCCACAGAAGTGTCTGTGTGGTTGTATAAATTCTTATCTCAAAGTGTGTGTGTGTGTCAGCTACTTGGGCAGGGATGATGCACTGCTTGGACAGACAGGGTGCTGGAGATTTTAGCTTGCCCAGCTAGGCTGAGATCTGGACCTATAGCTGTGCCAGTGTGGAGTCTTATTGGGGATCTGGAGAGCAGGAGACAGACCAGCCCAGGACTGACTGTCACCTCTGTGTGCTCTTAAGGGAAATTGCACTTTACTGTGTGTATTTGTTATCCTTTCCTCAAATATTAATTGGTGGCAGTGGTTGGGATTTCTACATCACATATTAATTGTTTAGCAGAGGTGGGATATCCACATCACATATTAATTAGTTGTCAAATACTAATTGACTTGTAGTGGTGTGGGTAGAGTGAATCCTGTAGCTTGTGTACACTGAGCTTTGAAGGTGTTTTGTACTCTAAAACAGCCACACAGTGAATACTCAGAGTTCAGATCAGAATTGTTTTATTTCTTTTGTTAGCTTAGTTGGTCAGGGTGAGCAGGCAACATGTCAGCAGAGGAGTATGGAAAGCTGACAAGGAGCCAGCTGGTGGGGATGTGCCAGGCTAGGGGACTGATACATAGAAACCTGACCAAGGCAGACCTGATTGCAGCCTTGGTTACAGCTGCATCAGAAAACAGCAACCATGAGGACAATCAGACTGGCAGTGGAGATATAATACCCTCAGAGAATGGACAGCTCATCCTTTCTGCAGTGGACTTAAAAATCCAGCTGGAGCTAAAGAGACTTGAGTTGGAGGCCAGGCGTGTGGAATTAGAAGCAGCTGAGGGACTGAGGTGTCTAAGAGTGAGGTGAATGAGAAGCTGCTATGCCTGAAAGATGAGGGAAAAGAGAGGCAGACACTGCATGAGAAGGAGATGCTGACTCTTCGCCAGAGACATGGAGGTAATGGGGAAGGGAGTAACGGGACCCCAGAAGCACAAAGGGTCAGTAAATTTCTTATGCAGTTTAAAGAGGGGGATAATTTTGATAGTTTCATTCATATGTTTGAGAGTGTATGTAGACAGTATGAAGTCAACCAAGGGTTCTGGGTACAGTTCCTGACCCCTTACTCCATGGTAAAGCTGTAAATGTACTGTCTAAAATGTCTGACATTGCATATTTTTATTATACTGCTGTTAAGAAATGTCTTTTAGAACTGTTTAAGCTAACACCTGAAATGTATAGGAAAACGTTTCATGAGCATAGATGCAAGGCAGAAGAAAGTGTGTGTGAATATGTTGCTGAATTGAGCACTTATTTCCATAGATGGGTGAGTGGATGTCAGGTCACCACTTTTGAAGGGCTGGCAGACCTATTGGTGAGGGAACAAGCCCCTAGAACTTTGCCTGAGGACATGAGGATCTGGTTAGCTGACAGACAATGTGCTACTTCAGATGAGTTGGGAAGAAGGGAGACCTATACCTGGCAAGCAGGGCATCTCTGCACAGGAAAGGGACCCTCAGTACTGCTCATGGGTCTAAAGGAACCCATGGCGGGCAGCACATACTGCCCCAACAGAATAGGCCTGTAGCAGGGGAAGCCATTAGTCCAGGTACATGTCCAGGAGATAGAGTTAAATGTTTTGAATGCAACCAGTGGGGCCATGTGGTATACAGGTGTCCACAGAGCAAGGTGGGGAACAAAAGGTGAGGGAGCCAGTAAGTGGGAAAGACAAAATGCCGATAGTAGGTTGTCTTGAGACAACAGGGTTACTAAACTACCATCCTGCAGATGTCCTGATAGGGAAGAATTTGGATGAGGCAGTACCATGTACTTATGCAGTTACACGTGGTGAGGATAGGAGACAAGCATGCGGGTCTGGTAGCCTGGGGGAGACCCAGACAGACTGCATACTTGCAGCCAGGACTGCTGAGGTGGTTACTTCAGGGAGTGAGCTACCCTGTAGTAGTGAGACCGAAGGTGAGCCACAGTTGCTTGGGGGTAATGATAGTCGCTTGGACAGAGTGACTGCAAAGGTAAAGGTGAGTAGTAGTACCCAGGCTGACAGTGAGGCACCACTGTCAAAGGATGCCAGACTTCCTGTGGAATGGGAGCTGGGAAGGGTTACAAGGAGAGAGTTGAGACAGGCTCAGCTCTCAGACCCTACATTGCAAGGCCTGAGGCAGGTAGCTAGAGAAGCACCTGATTCTCAATGGAAGGGGGAATCTTTACACTGGGACAGAGGGTTACTATACAGAGAGTTGACCCCTGAGGGAGGGAGGGTTAGAAGGTGAGAGAGTACAGCAGTTGGTAGTGCCTAGAGCCTACCATCTGGTGCTTCTAGCCATAGCCCATGATATTCCCTTTGCAGGTCATATGGGTATAAAACGTACAGAGAGGTGTATTATGCAGAACATCTATTGGCCTGGAATTTCCAGAGATGTAACAGAGTACTGCAGGACCTGTAAGCAGTGCCAAAAGGTAGGCAAGGCAGGAGACAAGGTGAGAGCTCCTTTGATGCCTTTGCCTGTGATTGAGGAATCATTTCAGAGGGTAGCTATGGATATTGTGGGTCCTGTGAGTACCCCAAGTTCCACAGGGAAAAAGTATATCCTAGTGGTAGTGGATTATGCTACACGATACCCTGAGGCAGTGGCTTTGTCCTCCATTGATGCAGAGAAGGTGGCAAATGCTTTGTGAGAAATTTTCAGCAGGGTACGTTTCCCAAAAAAAATACTGACTGACAGAGGTGCCAATTTCATGTCAGACCTGCTGGCTTGTCTGTGGAAGTCCTGTGGGGTGAAGCACATGAAGACCACCCCTACCATCCCCAGACTAATGGTCTTGCTGAGAGTTTAAACACTACAATGAAGTCCATGCTACGGGCATTTGCAGATCAGTTTAAGAGGGAGTGGGACACATTTTTGCCCCATCTGTTGTTTGCTTACAGAGAAGTTCCCCAGGAAACCACAGGTTTTTTTACCCCTTGAGTTGCTGTATGGGCATAGGGTGAGGGGGCTTCTAGATTTAATTCGAGATGAGTGGGAAGGTGAGTGTGAGTCTCACAAGGAGTCTGCTGTGGCATGCATCCTAAACCTCAGGACAAGGCTCAGGGAACTCATGGGCTTGGCCCAGGAGAACCTGACAGAAGCCCAGCAACAAAAAAATGTGTGGTATGACAGGAATGCTCGAGCTAGAGAGTATACTATGGGGCAGCAGGTAATGGTTCTCATTCTTGTCAGACAAAACAAGCTGCAAGCAGCTTGGGAGGGTCCCTACAGGGTGGTAAGAAAGGCAAGTGATGTTAACTACATGGTGGAACTGCTAGGCAGATGGCAGAGGCACGAACTGTACCATGTTAACATGATGAAACCTTACCATGATAGGGAAGCCCTTGTGCTGAGCCTTTGCAGTGGATTGCAGGAGGAGTCTGAGGGAGATCTGGGGACTGATCTCCTCAGTGAGGCTTGGGCTGACACCTCAGTGGAAGGGTTAGCAATGTTCCAGCAGATATCTCCGACCCAAGTTCGAGAAATCTGAGCAGTGTTGCAGGAATTTGGGGACATGTTCACTGGGAAACCAGGGTGCACCCAACTGGTGCAGCACCAGGTAGATATAGGACCCCAAAGGCCAATTAGGCAGACCCCTTATAGAGTGCCTGAGAGAGTCAAACAGACTTGGAGACAGGAGGTGCAGGAGATGTTGGAAGAGAGAAAACATACCAAGGGTAGACAGCATAGAGGGATTACTCAGACTAATGATTCAGATATAAGTGTCAATAGCAATGTTTTAAATGCTTCTTCATCACCTTTGTCACAAACTCATATTCAACTACTTAATAAATGGCTGAACTTTATACCTGGCTTTTTTGTTTCTGAAGACACTCTTGCACAGGATGTTTATATCCTTTTGTCGATTGCTAAATCTAAAATTACATTTCCAGTCATCCATCAATTCTGGACATGAGGATGTTTTTAAGTATCATAAATCAAATGTCATGCCTCCTATGCATCACAATGTTCAAATGTTTCAAACATGCATTCTCAAAGATTTATATTTTCATTCTAGAGAATTCAGTATTAAGCCTAACAATCTCTCAAAGATCTAACATAAGGCTATACAGGAATTGGAAAACAACAAGGATTTGGGCATTCCACCTGCGGACAAGAGTGGGGTAGTGGTTGTTATGGACTGGACACAATATAATGCCAAAACAGACAGGCAACTGAATGATGGGCGTTATTATATATGTATGCCCTTAGACCCCACTTTCAGTTTTAAGAAGCACATTGATGAATTTCTTTTGTCTTCTAAGGAGGAGGGCATTATATCTGATACAACTTTATACCACTTAACGGTGTCCGGCCCTTAGAGTCAATATATTTATTTTCTTCCAAAAATACACAAAGATCTTCATCAGCCACCAAGCAGGCCCATTGTCTTAGGGAGGGGTTCCATTACGGAACCCCTTTTACAATTCCTGACAAAATATTTATAACCTTTATTAAAATGGGTCTGGTTGAGGATCCAGGATACCACGTAATTCCTGCAAATCATCTCAGAGATGCAATTGGAACTGGGCTGGTTGTTATGTACTCTAGACGTTTCAGTGTTGTATACCAACATTCCCCATTGGGTTGAGTTACAAACACTTGAATATTGGCTGTACAAGTCAGAACTCTATCCACCAGGTTTTAACACCTTCTTGATCTGCCTTGCAGAACATGTTTTGACCAAAAATGTGTTCTATTACCAGAACAAATGCTACTAGCAGGTTCAGGGCACAGCTATGGGGACATCTTTTGTCCCCATTTATGCTGACCTTTTTATGGCCCATTTAGAGGAATATCTTATTTATGACAATGCACACAGCATATATTTAGATGAAATTGACATCTGGAGGCGTTATCTTGATTAGTGTTGGTTGGTATGGAGATCTGATATAGAGTATCTTTTGGAGTTAGTGGAGTACCTTAATGACAACAAATGGGGTATACAGTCTACAGTTAATTACGATGTCCAGAAAATTACCTTTTTGGATGTTTTGGTTACCAGAAATGCCAATCATACTCTAGAGACAGAAGTTTAGCGCAAATAGCCACAATATATCTTCCTTCTTCATGCTTTCAGTTTCCATCCACCACACATATCTAGGAACATTCCCAAATCTCAATTTCTTCGGATGAAGCATATTTGCTCACATCCAGCCACCTATGAACATTTTAAGGAAGATTTAAAGACAGGGGTTATCAAATGGGTAACATCCTCAATGCTAGAAACTGGGTACCAATACTGGATTGGAGCTATCTTCTAAGGTATAAAAAGAAAAACCAGGGGAATGAATCAGTGATCCGTTTGGTAACCACCTATGGGACAAACACCAATGTGTTATTGAACAGTGTTCAAAGACATTGGAACATTCTCTTAGCAGACAGTAGGATTTCTGGGTTTCTACGGGATAGATGTCTTTTTTTTCTTTCAAAGAGGGAGAATTTTGGGCTCACATTTTAGTTATTTCAGACATAGCCCCCAGAATATTCAGGACTCTACACAAAGAACTCTGACTGGTGACCTACTTGTGGGTTGTGTCCCTTGTGGGCACTGCACTCATTGTCAGAGGGTTACAAAATCCAAACAATTCACAAGTAAGAACACGGGAACTGTATATGACATCAAGTTCTACTCCAATTGTGGTACCAATTGGATAATCCATCTTGCAACATGCATCTGCTCAGCCTTTTATGTAGGGCAAACTTCCGTACTCTTACAGTTCTGCATATCTGAACACTGCAGTGACATTAGGACTAAATAACCTAGCAATGCCCTTTATAAACATTCACTGGTACACAAGAATGCAAAGTTTAGATTTACTGTTATAGATAGGATTGTGGGTAACTGGATCAGTAAAGCTGGATGGCATTCAATATTAAACACAAAAGAAAAGAAGTGGATTATTAAGTTGGGTGGTTTATTTCCACCAGGTCTCAGTGAGAATTTTTGAACAACCGATGGGCTTTGATTTTGGTGGTAGGTTGAGTATAAAACAGAGCAATGGGGTTATAGTATTTGTATTGACACTGATGAAGACTGTTTGATTTTTGTTGCTCAAACCGGTCTGTTATTGATCTTTTCATTTATGCTATAATAAAGCATTAATTTGCCGCAGTCTGCTGGCCTCTCATTTTGTTACTTGGATTTCTCTATTTTGGGGTCGTGTAGTTGCCATACTTGCACAGGCTGCTTCATTTTGTTTTAAAATAAATAAAAAACATCACTGTTTCTTTTAAAAATATAAATTTGTACAGTTACACTTCCACTTACAAATCTAATCTTAACAAACATGGATAAGGAAAAAACTGACTGGTGTTATTTTCACTAATTTGTCAAAATCCTTGGGGCTTAACTCTGTATAACTCTTTAGCCTTAAACCAGTATGCTGATTTGGGAAAGAGGTCACAATAATCTGATACAATGTAAAATGACCCATATCAATTATTTTTAGTTATGCATTTATTCTACATAAAACAATTAGCATCTGAGGTGACACCATTTTTCACAAGCCATTTAATGGGTTTATTTGATTATGCTTTGATATGTTATGGCAAGTGTCAGTGTTCATAACATTTTCACAGCCTTTATTTTAATTTCATGTGATAAGTCACAAACAGGATCATAGGAAACACAAGACAACTAAGTCTTGTGTTCATTTATATATTGCCAGTACCCACCCTTAAAATGTATATCCTTTTTTGAGGAGGGCTATGGGTGGATTTATCTGTAATCATCCAGTTCCCATTTGAAAGAAGATAATGCAGCATATTGCATACTTTACAGGGGAAGTCTGTTCCAGAGTTTGGGAAAGCAATGTGTAATGAACCTGTCTCTCCACAGTGTTTTATTTATCTGCTGCTGAAGACTTAGATCCCTGGTTCTGATATTTGTGGGACTATTTGATTTGTGGAGATACATGTAATCCAGGAACACTGGGTCCTTAATGACATGGAAGATATGACATGGATCCCTCCTCATGACTCTATAAGATACTGAATAAAAGGGCAATGCTTCTAGACATTTCTGGTAGCTTATGGCTTTAAAGATAGTGATCTTCTTAATGTGTAATTTCTGGGGTCTTTCTAGTTGTTTGATACATTAAGTAAAGTACACTGTAAAAGGGCATTGTATTCAATAATTTCTCCAATCAATGCTAAATATAAGGGTTCATTGACCTCTTTAGATCTGGATGATAGTCATTTGGTAATTGGCTGCACTGAGTAGAAGGACTTTCTGACTGCTGGTGTTTGATGATGGTCAAAGGAGAAAAATTATCACCACAAGGTCCAAGGTCTATAACAGTATTCTTATTTTGGAGTGGGAAATAGTCTATGTTGTCTGTTGGGGAGAAGCATAGCCTACCAAATGTGACAATATTGAACTCTTTAGCATTTAATCTGGGCACATTTTTAGTACACTGGGTATTTATGAGTGCAAGTTCTTGATGAAGGACTTGGGTTTCAGAGATGGACTTGACAATGACTCCCAGTTTATAGTTGTCTACAAACTTCAGATGCTCATAAGCCAGTACTTATTATACAGCACAAACTTCTTCTTGTTGTAACATTTGTTAATGTCTGGTATGCACTTCACAGATAAAGATTCTAGCTGTCTACTGATGTAGTATGTTCTTCATCTGTAAATATGTTGTAAGTAATTGCTATGTAAATTGTTAATCACTATGTAATCCAATGTAAATACTGTCTGTTTATTTTAACTGTGGAGCTTTTCTCCCCGGGCCTCCGCTGAAAATGGACCTACGTCCAGTCGGACACTCCCGGTCAACAAATTTAAATAAATAAATAAATAAATTGGTTAGACAGAGGTCTGGTTCATGGTCTGGAGATTAGAAAAGTAAATGATGAAGAAAAGAGGTCCCAGCACTGAGCCATGTGGGACACAGGTCATCACCTTCAAACTCTGTAATGAGACACCTGCTACCTGTATAAGTGGGGTCTGTCTTTTACCCACTTCACTGTCCATCTTACCACCAGGTGATCTCTTTGTTATACATTAAACATGCTAACAATGCTAACATAGAGAATTTTGTCAAATATCTTGGCTAGGTGAAGGTATACTTTGTGAACATCATGAGCACTCTCAACAGCATGTATTACCCTTTTGAAGAAGTTAATCAAATTCATTAGACACGATCTACTTTTGGCAAAGCCAAATGCTTGTGGGTCTTGCCTGATGAGATTTTTAATAGTATAGTTTATCAGGCCAGTTATAACACATTTCCCAGTTTTACAAATAAGACGCACCAGGCTAACAAGGGTCACTGGTGGGGCCATGCTTGTGGCATGGCATCAGTACTGTTGTGCGCCAGACCTCAGAGATGAAGCCAGTGGCTAAACTCAGGTTAAATAGTTTTTAGAGTGGCTCTACTAGGGCTTGTTTTGTTCTATTTATAAAACACCCAGGTAATATTGTTAGGTCCCATGGAGGAAGTATTTTTAGTCTTGGAGAGCCCCTACAGTACATGTTCTCTAGTGATGATTGGAAGGTCTGAGACATTCAGGGATAAGTAGGCTTTGGATAGTTATGTCTTTGGTAAACTTCACACTGAATTGCTTTGCTAGTATGCTGGCAATATGTATTATGGCAGAGTAGGTAGTACTATTATGAATAAGTTTTGAGTAATGTTGGGTGCTATTTTTTAGTCTCCTAATGCAGCTAAAGAAGGAGTTGTAATTTTCCTTAGCTTCAGATGCCAACCTAAGTTCATGAACTGCTTTAGTTGCCCTTTTAGCAATGTTCAAGTTTTTAGTCAATTTTCTGATGTTGTCATTGATACTCTCTCTCTCTCTCTCTCTATATATATATATATATATATATATATATATTGGTACATTACCTGTACCAAATGCAGGAAATGATACAGATGTGCACGTGTGTAGGTGAGAAGACAAGTTCTGACTTCTATTTTTATGGTGAGATTTTTTAAGGCACCATTTAGTTTTTGTATAAAGTTCATTTTAATTTCTTTGAAATATATATATATATATATATATATATATATATACACACATTGATAGATATAAAACCGGACTTACATTTTCTTTTTTCCAGCCATTGCATTTAACTCAAAATTTTCAGTGTGTGTGTATGTGTGTGTGTGTGTGTGTGTGTGTGTGTGTGTGTGTGTGTGTATATGTGTATATGTGTGTGTGTGTGTGTGTGTGTGTGTGTGTGTGTGTGTGTGTGTGTGTGTGTGTGCACGTGTGTAGGTGAGAAGACAAGTTCTGACTTCTATTTTTATGGTGAGATTTTTTAAGGCACCATTTAGTTTTTGTAGAAAGTTCATTTTAATTTCTTTGAAATAGTTTGAAACAACAAATACATTTCCTATGGAGCTTTGGATGGATTACTGCAATTATATCCATCCATATAGGTACACAGATGCACGTACATGTAATATAAGTAACCTGAAATTAATATGGGATAATGTAACCTCCTGTATCACTTGCACATCAGTCAATAAAACATTACTATACTACAGATATAAGTTAATAAATGGATGTTCTATAAAGAAGCAAAAGCCATCATTTATTAATGTTTTTTTTAACTTACCTGTACCAAATGCAGGAAATGATACAGATGTAAATGACCCATTGTCGCATTCTTTGATGACACTTGTAACCATCTTTTTAATGTAATCAAGATTATTTCCAAAGTTCACATGCATGATACGTTTACATGACAGGTTTCCAGACTCAGTACATACAACACCACTTTGTGGAATCTGACCTGAGGAAAAAAACAGGTTTTAGCAACACTTGAAACCATCATCTTCAAATCATTCTCATTACACAAATAACAGTATTACTACCAAAACCACTTTCATATGTAAAATAATAGCTTGTTCTAATTTTGTTGTAAAGGTATGTCTTAGCTAACAGAAGTGTGTTTTGCCACTTGTTCCACTGCATTGCTTCATTTTTGAAGGAGTGTCCATAACATTGTTGCATAAAAAAGTAGCTCTATATAATAAAACTGCACCGTTCTTGGAAATAGTAATATGCACCATCACACTGCTTGCACTTTGCTTGGTATTTAATAGTATGGAACCCAGGAATTAAAAGATAAGCTGGGCTTTGCCACTAGTAAGAAGACACTGGTGCACAGGTAAAAGGGGTCAGGGACTACAGGCTGAGTTAGGTTAACACTGTTGTGTTGGGCATGGAGCTTGGAGATGGTCAAGTAGCTGTGATAAGTAGCAGACAGGTAGGGAATAAGACAGCAGGCAAAAAAAAGTTAGTCTATGTCATTGAGAAGCACTTTTTAGATTAAAGAATTCCTCAGTTGTAAGTACCTCTCGACAAATGGTACCATGCTTCAGCATAAAAGAGTTCAGTACTTTTAAATGTTTCCCAAAAGATGACAAAACAGGTGTCTGTATTATTTCAGTAGGAACATATGCAGTCCCCACAGTGGCAAAATAATGTCAGCTGTAGGCTTTAAGGCAGAGAATAAATGCGAAAGCAGAACTGAAAGTGGCAAAATCATTAGTCTTAGTGGTTCTTTTTCCAGCAAAATACTATAAGAAATATGTGCTTGTTTATGTCTTAATTAATGACATTTAATTAGCTGATGAGTTATGCTAGTACCCTACTCAGGAAGTCTCCATTCTGCACCACAAGATTTATGCAAGTTAAATGACTGCATCAGATTTGACTGATAAATCATATCTAAAATCGAAGCTTTAGATTTGTATTTGTGTGGAAGAGATCTGGTAGCATAGTGTAAATTAGGCATGCCATTAGTTTCTGCTATAATCCATGATAAGCTAGTCAACAGGGGCTACATTACCCACTCTGTGAAAGTAGTTTCATGTCTTTGTGAAAAACAAATTAAATTAGTTAATTTAAATACTCAAAACAATTCATACATTTGAACAAGTAGGTAGGTTTGATAGAAACTGCTTACTGCTGGCCCTTTATCATTAGAGTCCAAAATTTACTATGGTGTACTCCAGTCCACTTTGATTCCCCAAAGTGAAGCTTTTTTTTACTTATGGAAATTCCTCCTTATCAAGAACACAAAATCTTCCTGGCCTATTTTTACTCTGGCAGATGCTGGCTGTAAAGATATACATAGCCATCCCAAAGGGGAGTACTGTACAGGCTGCTTAGTATATGCCCTTTCTTCATGAGCCCCCAACAAACTCCAATCAAGCCATATCTTCTGCATGTCTATGTTGAAACATCTTAGCTGATACTAATAGCCAGTTCTGTGCATCTGTGGTGTAACATTCTAAGCTACACTAACAGCCACCTTCTGCACATCTGTGGTGTAACAGTCTAAGCTACACTAACAGCCACCTTCTGCAAATCTGTGGTGTAACATTCTAAGCAACACTAACAGCCACCTTCTGCACACCTGTGGTGTAACATTCTAAGCTACACTAACAGACACTTTCTGCACATCTGTGGTATAACATTCTAAGCTACACTAACAGCCACCTTCTGAACATCTGTGGTGTAACATTCTAAGCTACACTAACAGCCACCTTCTGCAAATCTGTGGTGTAACATTCTAAGCAACACTAACAGCCACCTTCTGCACACCTGTGGTGTAACATTCTAAGCTACACTAACAGTCACATTCTGCACATTTGTGGTATAACATACTAAGCTACACTAACAGACACCTTCTGCACATCTATGGTGTAACATTCTAAGCTACACTAACAGCCACCTTCTGCACATCTGTGGTGTAACATTCTAAGCTACACTAACAGACACTTTCTGCACATCTGTGGTATAACATTCTAAGCTACACTAACAGCCACCTTCTGCACATCTGTGGTGTAACATTCTAAGCTACACTAACAGCCACCTTCTGCACATCTATGGTGTAACATTCTAAGCTACACTAGCAGCCACCTTCTGCACATTTATGGTATAAAATACTAAGTTACACTAACAGACACCATCTGCACATCTGTGGTGTAACACTCTACGTTACACTAACAGCCACCTTCTGCACATCTATGGTGTAACATTCTAAGCTACACTAACAGCCACCTTCTGCACATTTATGGTATAAAATACAAGCACTGGTACCCTTGATAAGTGTAAGCAGGGACTTGGGAAATGAAACAGTTATAAGCAGGGGCCTGGGAGATGAGCCATTTACAGGCTGTCTGTGTCCATTAGAGAAATAGATGCTAAACCAGGGATGAATTTTAGCTAGCTTGATGCCGCCCACTTCATAAATCTGTTATCTAGATAGGTAACTCTGTACTTTTCCCTTATTTATATCTTCTTATTTAAAAAGTCTACCTGCCACAGCCCGCTAACCTGCCTCAGCTTTACCCTCATCTTTCTATGCCTTTATCTGCCCTATAGTTTCTCTTACACAATGATAAAGCCTAGTCTAATTGCAGCCCTTTGTTGTGTCATTGTTATCAATGAATAAAAAATAAACCTGTGCATACTTAGGATAAATCAAGACTCGCATACAGAATGTATTTATTTATTTATTTTTTGGCTTTGTTGATCGGGAAAGCCTGACTTGTTACAGACCCCTTTTCAGAGGAAGCCTAGGGAGGAAAGTATTCAGAGTAGTAAGTACATAAGATTTATATGCATAAATATATAGACATAACATTTAAATATAATTTTGGGCCATATTACAAAATTAAGAGTAGATCCAGATAGCAACCACACATACTGTTTTTTTATATATGTATATATAGAACATATCTTGAAATTGAGGGTAACACAGAACCTGGAGGTCATACTGGTGGGAGGTTGCAAAATGGGACACTTAGACAATTTAGCAGTTGCATTTAAAACTCAAGTTCATGACTAGCTATGAAGTGAGCTACATGAATGAATGATTATCCTAGCTGGGATATGCAGTGACACACCAATTTGTTCAACACATGAGTTTTCAGGATAGCTTTGAATGTAGTCATGAGTGATGTTATTAGCTTGTTTTATCTGGTGATGTATTTCATTCCATAGTTTGGATACATATACTGAGAAGAGATAATCTCCACAAGAATCATTTGATTTTAGAAAAAGTGTGCAGTCCTGGTTACTGGATCTTAGAATTCTCATTGGGGGTGTACCATTGAAGAAGGCTAGTAATAGGACCTTGGGGGGATAGTGTAGTATGTGTAAATAAGTTCTGAGGGTCAAGACATTACAGTTTTTTAAGAGCTGTGCAGTGACAAATTCCATTAGAAGCATTTGTAGCGAACTTGGGGAATCTTACTTGTTGTATTGTCTGCTGAACTGTGAAATCTCAGGATGCATGCAATAAACTGGGAAGTAAAAAGGAAATTGCTAAATTAACAAGAATGTGGTCAGTGAGGTAAAGTTTAACCCTGTATGGCAGGCCTATCATAAACTGTGTTTTTTTTGCATGCCATGTTGTACATACTGATGGAATTTCAGATTGTTATCGATAATGACACCAAGCAGTTTAGTGTGTTGAATTAGCTCAGTTGTGGTGTCATTACAAGACGTGACAGTGATATTCTTTTCTTCAGATTAAATTGAGTCAGGAGTTGAGATTATGAGTATTACCTTAGGAATTAAGAGCAGCTGATATTGGTCTAGGCAGCTTCAATGGAGCAGAGGTTTTTTTGGGTGATTTCTTGCAGATGTGCGAGGACGTGGGCTGGAAAGACTAGGACAGATTTTTTAGCATACCGAATAATGGAGACTTGCTTTGATTCTTGATGCATATTAATAAGGAGGTTAAATAAAAGTTGTCCTAACATGGACTGTTAGCAGTTTGTACTGGAATTAGATGGAATATAAGTCCTGCTATTTGCAGAGGTAGCTGGTCAGACAAGCATTAGTGAGCACAGTTAGACCTAAGCAGGACAGCTTATTTATTAGCAGCTTATGGGATATCATATCAAAAGCTTTGGAGAGGTCAAAAAAGAAGGTAGAGATCAGATGAACTTGGTTTCTGTTTTGGCAGACTGAGTTTATGAAGGACAGTAGGGCAGTCTCTGCACGGTGATGGAAACAATGCTGGGTAATATAGAATTTTTATTTTGCCTAAAAGGAAGGTCATTATTTATGAGTGAATGTATTTTTCAAGGATTTTGAAAAGAGATGAAATTATAGTTATGGATAAGTAGTTGAATAATGGAGGAGCTTGCTTTGCGGAGTGGAATAATGATTTTTTTCCATAAAGAAGGAATGTACATTTCTTGTACAGATTGACTGACGAGGAATAATTTGGGGTAGGAAAGTGGATTGGCCCCTAGGTTTGAGATATCAATGGGGAGTTTGTTGTTTCTTAGTACGGTGGGCTTTAGTTTAAGTGTTTTCTTATAGTGCCTGTGAGGACAGTTCGGAGAAGAAATCTAGATATATGACAGCTAGAACTGTTGTTTAGGGTTGATGTTCTAGGAATGTGGTTTTTTAGTAATTGCAGAGGTTACAAAGGGAATTTACAAGCAGCATTTGAATCAGATTCAAGAGCGAAAGGGGTGAGTTGCATTTTTTGTTTTTCCTTTGTTTTAGGATGTTATTAATTGTGTCCCAAATATTTTTTCAGTTACTTGCATGATTCTGCTGTAAATTACAACAGTATTTTTTGTAATGTTTTGTAGTTGGCAGTAAGATTGGAGCTGACAGGACCATGTATCATTTTGCCAGTATCTTCATATTTTGTTCCTAGTTCTCATGAGATGTTTGGTTTTGTGTCACCCAAGGCACTGGTATTTTTGCTTGAGTATATTTAGGAATGTAGTATTAAAATATTTAACAACATCATTCAGTGAGAGGAATTTTGAGGAAACCCAGTTGCCTTGTTTTAGTGTGTTAACAAAAATGTCCATGCCAAAGCTGGTCAGGTTTCTTACTGTGTTGTCACAAGTGTTTTTTAAATTTTTATTGTTGTGCCTAATAGTAAAGGTTGGGTGATGATCAGTAAAGGAATTTGGAAGAATGCCTTTCTCAGTTATTGTATCCAGGTTAGTTGGTAGAATCCAGTCTATTCTGCTTGCCTTGTTACATGTTTTATTACATCTTGTGTCATCTTTAGTAAGTTGAGTTAGGCCAAATGGTAATGTTTTGTTAGCATGTATTTGTCTGTATATCATTCTGATTTATATTATTGTCTCCTAGCATGATGGTTTCTTTCTTTATGCTGGAAGTAAACTGCCACAAAAGGATCTCAGTGGTGAAAATATTGGTATTAAGTGGTACGTAGATGCCTACAATTCATACACTTTTGTGAGAGTTGAGTTCTAAGACGGCTGTTAGAACTTCTGCTTTGTCAAACAGAGATTCCGATTTTAGGTTCATAGGTTAGTACTAAGCTAACTGCCCTTGCGAGCCATTTTAAGCCTAGCCAATTATCCCTTGTGAGACTCAAACCCTGCACCTTGTGTTTGTAAGGCAAATACCTTAACCATTAGGCCACCCTCCCAATTTTGAGTACCTAGAGTGCAGCAAGTCATTTTGGAATAGGTTAGTGACACCACCTGCTTGTTTGTTTACCCTCTCCATTGGAATTATGTTGCAGCCCCTGAAAATGATTTCCAAATCTTTGGTTTGAGGTTTTAGCCAGGAGTTTGATACTACAAGGATATTAGGAGAGTACCTAGCTATCCATCCATGTAGTTCATTGGTGTTGTTACAGAGGCTTTCGATATTCAGATTAAATAATTTGAGTCCAGGTATGTGAAGGTGTGATGAATGTTAAGGTATTTTGAAATAGAGATAAGTACGTCTGAGGTCCTGGCAGTAAGATTACACCAGCCAAGACTGGGATATATATACCTGCACATGTTCGTAATGTTTTTGTTTGTTTGTTTTTTGCAGGATGTGAGTCTGAAAAGGGTATATAGAGATCAATGATCTACCCTGGAAAACAAATACAAATAAAATGTGCTCAATATGGGTATATAAAAGTGTTTTTCCTTTAAGATTTTTTTGAGTATGTTGTTTTGAATTTGGTGGTACTTTATTCCTAAACATCTAATTGCTTTAAAGTGGATGTAGTAGATGTTACATATTTCAGTGTAATGGAGTATTTGAACAGGAGACGTTTTATATGTAGATTTCTGAAATGAGATTCCTTGAGTGAGAGATGTGTCCGAGGTATGTGGTAGAATATCAGATTAGCAAGGAGAGCCACATTTATGGTTAGCTGTATAGAGGTGATTATGATGTTTTTATGAGCAGGGGAGTGGTGTTTATATGACTTTATAGGTAAACGTTTAGATCCTCAGAGAATTAAGGATGCCAATGGTGTGTGCATGCAGATGGAAAAGTTAAAATGTGTTATAATATTAAGGATTTTGCTTTAGAGTCTGGTATGGCTAGCTAAGTAGGAGGGTTATAGAAGAACAGTAATTCTGTTCTAACAGTTGGGAAGGAAAACAGTTAGATGAGGATATTCTAATAATCTATTAGAATCATTAGAGTAGGCAGCAGAGGGAAAGTAAGTATCTTTAGGATTTTTGCCTGGAAATGTTTACATAGATATTTCTATACCCTGAGTAGACTCCAGAGAATTTTTCCTCAGGCAGACAGCAAATGTTGGAGGTATGATGGAGAAACAAGAGGTAATTGAGAACATATTTTCAGGGAATGTGGTGAATTGGTGGACGTTGAGGATCCCCTGCGGAATCCACTGTCCAAGATGCCGGATGGGCAGACTGGTCTGATGAGGGAGATGACTTTTCTGAGCTATGATACAAAATCGGAATTGCCTAGAATAGTAAGGCCTTGCTGTGTCTAATAATGGTAGTTAACAAAAAAGCAATTACTAGAAAGTGGAAATCAAAATCTAAACCAACGATACTAGAAGAAGTGAATATAGTAACAGAGGTAAACATCTGGAACTGAGATCTTTAGAAAAAGGTAGGAGCAAACTACATAGGAAAAAAATGGGAATTGTGGGGACACTACAAACAAGGGAGGAATGAGGTTTAGAAGGTGCCAGGACTTAAATGAGCTAAGTAATGTTTGAATAAAAAAGATTGGGTAGATTATAAGTGATGTATATTGTTTGCAATGAAGTGTGTCGTTATGATTTGTGATGTAAAATACTTACAACTAGGATTGCGTTGGTGTGGTTTGTTTTCAGTTATATAAGTGTATGATTGCCTATGTAGTAAATGATGGTTTAATAAAGATGTTTCTTGTTAAAAAAGGCAGAAATTAAATAATTTATGTCATGTTGCTTAGGTTATATGATATATAGCAGTATATGTGAAGCATAGTGTTTGTTATGTTAATTATAGTTTGATTACTTTTATATAAATGTAAATTTGCCTATGTCACAAATGATAATTCAATAAAGGTGTCCGGAAAAAAAAAAAAACACTGCTATTTTCCAGATTCAGTGGCTGGGCCGCATTCTGCTCACTCAGGCTCATTCTGCTCCCCTACTCTTCCCCAATTTCCACTCATCCTATTCTACACTTAAAATATCCCAACTCCACCCCCACACTTCCTCCAACCTATCTCTATATCAAAACAATCAGAACATAACTAAATCTCATAAAAGACACAGAATGATCCAAGGACAGCAAGGGATTCCAGTGTCATTCTTTCCTTTAATATAAAACGACAGGTACATAAGTACTTTCATAGCAAAGCTACTTCATCAGATGTATACTAAAACACATACATAACCATTCATATAATAAATTCAATAGGTCACATGACTATTTACAATTACTGCTAAAAGATATATTACATCTATAAAGAACTACATCCAAAAACAGTAGCATTCCATCTACAACTAAGTAACAAAAACACATTCATTGTATATAAAAACATACAGATAAAATAAAACATTCCAAACAATAAATATTTCATTAAAGCATTTGTAAAAATCATGAAATCATGTATTATTTCTTCAAACTTCTAGCCTTAAGCCTTGGTTTAATAGGTACCCTGTCATTCAGGCCATGCCGAACGTCTCCTCTCAGCCTGATTATCCATTTCGATTCCAACTGCACTGTTGAATTATTGATCTCTCTCTTTCTGATGTTATCAAAAATGTCTGCTACTACCATAAACTTAAAAAAGTGGGAACTATCTGCACTTAATATGTGCTTGGACAGGGCACTAACATTACTGCCTTTATTAATATGATAGTAATGTTTTTTAATTATCTCCTTTAGGGTCCTGTCCATTTTCCCTACATAGAATTTGAAACAGGTGGAGCAATAAGCCAAATATACAACATGAGCAGTTTCATTTTTATTTCAGTTTTATTTTATCTGTATGTTTTTATATACAATGAATTTGTTTTTGTTACTTAGTTGTAGATGGAATGCTACTATTTTTGGATGTAGTTCTTTATAGATGTAATATACCTTTTAGCAGTAATTGTAAATAGTCATGTGACCTATTGAATTGATTATATAAATTGTTATGTATGTGTTTTAGTATACATCTGATGAAGTAGCTTTGCTATAAAAGCACTTATGTACCTGTCGTTTTATATTAAAGGAAAGAATTATACTGGAATTCCTTGCTGTCCTTGGATCCTTCTGTCTTTTATGTGGTTTGCATTTTGATTTTTGTTGGATTCAAGTGTTGGCTGGGATCGGTGATTTGTGTTTTTACTAAGAAGATTTCTGCTGGCTTTTTTACCACTGGCCCAACCAGAAAGATGGCTGATGGTGACAATGATATCATTGAACTGGACTATGTTCCTAGGAATGGTAACAGTGTTCCTAACAACTTGGGACAGAATTAATAAGTTTTTGACTTTCTTGCACCATCCTGATAATCCTTTGTTGGACAGTAACCATGAGGTTAGTAATGATAGCACTAGTGCTATAGTCGATATAGTGCTTTTGAAAACTAAGATACGTGCCACAGAGAATAACATATTTAAATTGAAGAGACAACAGTATCAAAACTTTCATTTAGAAGTATGTTTAAAAGAAAAAATAGTGCCTCGTGGGCTCAGAGTTCTGGTTATGCCCACACAAGGAAAAGTAATTTACCTGACTTGTTAGCCGAATGTCAACAGGTGAACTTGGAATGCAGTTACAAATATATGCAACTATTAATTAAATATGTAGCATCTGAAATCAAATTGTTAACTACTGATATCATGAAGCAATATGATGAGTTATTATCTCACTTTGATAGAAATACTGTTGAGAAATACTTAACAGAACTCACTGATTCAGTAACTGTGTATGAGCTCAGACTTTGTAAAATTAAGTTGAAGAAGTTAGAGATTGTGCTGACTTTGCTGCTGCTAATGTGTTCACTTGGCCATGTTACAATGGACAAATGGCCAGTAATGATGTTAGACCAACTGGCGTTAGTATTTCCAATGATCGTTTGAATAATGCGTTCATTACTAGTTGTAATGAGCAATCCATTATTCAAAATAATGCTGTAAGCCCTCCAGATGATCTGATTAGTCCTCACGAGCGACGTCATGATGAGAACGTAGTTTCTGAGATGGTCAGAGAGAAAGGAAGTTCCAATATCTGGGTTAGGAGCACGGAAGAAAACATTTCAAGTAACGGCTCAAATCTATCATTCAGATGAGCCGGAACCTGTTGTTGCATTAACCAAGGAAATTACTTCAATGAATCACCTTGGTAATGGCAAGTCGGCTGTTCCTTCTTTTTTAAGCCAACTTCCATTTCCACTTCCAATAAAGGAACAGAGAATGTTCCATCAGCAGAGGTCACGGTCACGGAGCCAGAATCGGATGAAAAGGAAGATAGAAGGAGAAGCAAATGGTACGCTGACCTTAAAGAAGTTTTGGAACAAACAGAAGGACTAATTTTGAACCTTTCTACTCATACATTAACTGACGATGAGATTTCTCTTCTAACTAAAGGTTTGTCGTTTATTCCTACACAGAAACTAGACTTCACCAAAGCTGTTTTAGACTTTAAATTGTTCATCAGGAATTTCATAGGTTCATAGGTTCATAGGTTGGTACTAGGCTATCAGCCCTAGGGCCTATACAAGCCTAGCCATAACAATTCCCTGGCTATTTCTTCCCACACTATTTACTTCCCTGGACCCCTGTCTAGCAGGGCGACTGACATGATCCCCAGGGTGAATTTCCTTTCTCCCATCCAATCATCAAGGTTCCTTTTTGAAGAGGGCCAAAGAGGCACTCTGCTTGACATATATGGGCAATCTATTCCAGAGTCTGGGGAATCTCTGGGTCAGGAACCTATCCCTCCAGCATGTTTTGTTTATTGTGATGACAAGGTTTAGATCCCTGGAGCGTGTGGCTTTGAGGGATTGGGATTTCTTTAAGTGTAGCATGTCCAACGGCTCTGGGTTTGACATGGCCTTGTATGTTAAGCAGAGATCGCCTCTGAGTAGATGATATGCGACAGAGTATAGCTGGAGTTTTTTTAAGGCGGTCAGCACAGGGCATCTGCTTTAGGCCTGTGATTCTTTTAGTGAGGTATTTCTGCGGCCTTTCCAGTTGTTGCAGATGTCTTGAGAGGTACATACCAAACAGGGCATTGTATTCTATAATGGGTCTAATGAGGGATGAGTACAGTGGGACAATGACCTCCTTTTTTCTGGATGAAAAGCCCTTAGTGATGAGGTGTGCCACATAGAAGGATTTCCTGACTGTTGTGGCGATGTGGTTATTGAGTGAGACCACTGTCCACCTGTGTCCCTAAGTCTCTTATCACAATTTCGGTGTTTAGTGTACTGCCACCTATATGGTAATTCACTGGTACATGTTTTTTCTACAAAGGGGATAACAATACATTTCTTGGCATTGAGCTTGAGCCCATGGCTCTGGCACCAAGCATCTGTTTCTGTAAGGCCCTTTTGTAGAGTATCCACATAATTTGGGGATTCAATAATGGCTCCCAGTTTGCAGTCATCTGCAAACTTTGTTAGCCAGAGTCCCTTAGTGTTGGCCTGTACTTCAGAGAAGTAGATGCCAAACAACAGTGGTCCCAGGATTGAACCCTGAGGTACTCCACTTGTCTGGAGCTGGATTTGGAGTCGGCTACTTTTACATTGTGGGATCTATCAGTAAGCCAGTTAGCAACCCATTGGGTGATGTAGGGATTAATGCCCAGCTTAGAAAGTTTATCTATGATTTCAGAGTGGGTGATGATGTCAAAGGCCTTGGCAAGGTCTGGATAGGCTGCGTGGACCACCTTACCCTTGTCCATGGCTCTGGAGACTGATTCAAAGAAGTCAATCAGGTTTAGGAGACAAGATCGGCCCTTCACGAACCCAAACTGGGTGGTGTCCAGTGTTTGAAGGTTGCCAATGTCTTTGTTTATAAGTTCCATGATAATACGCTCCATGGCCTTGCAGATAAGGCTCATCAGACTGATGGGACGGTAGTTTCCAGGATCCAAGGTGGATCACCCCTTGTGGAGTGGGATAACTGTAGCTCTGCACCACTCAGTGGGCACAAAACCTGAGGTGAGGCTATGATTAAACATGACACTTAGATGAGGTGCCAGTTCATATTGTAGTTCATGTAGTACACAGCCCAGGTTGTCATCTGGTCCCATTGATGCTGTATTCTTAGCTTTGGAGAGTGCGTTTTTTACCTGTGTGGCCGTTATTACCAGAATTTGGCAATCTTCTAGTATTGAGATGGGCCATTTAGGGGGTGAGAGGGGGGTGAAGTTGGCACTGAATCGATCTGCCCGGATATTGGCAATATCCTTGGGATCAGTATATTTAATGCCATTCTGTTTAGCTCAAAGCAGATCTGAGCATTGCCATTTAGATTCTTGACATAGTTATAGAATGCCTTGTAGTTGTCTTTGGAATCTTTGGCAATTTTATTTTCGTAACTAGTTTTGGCGGATTTTATGAGGGATCTCAGTTTCTTACTGAGGCTGGTAAGGGAGTTTTTTCCATCCTGGGATTTTCCTTTTTTCTGCAACAGTTTCTTCCTTTTGTTGTAAAGTTTGTTTATGGCAAGGGACCACCAGATTGGCTTCCTTTTTTTGGAGGAGAGCGTCTTGGTTCTATTGGGGATGGCACGATTCATGCACAAGTGGATGTGCTTGTACAGTGCCTTAGTGTAGGATTCAGCAGTCGAACTTTCAGTTCCCGTCTGCATGGATGTCATGAAGTTTGCCACTTCTTACTTGAGTAGCATGAAGTTAGCTTTGGGGAAGTTTTTTATGGAGGTTTCCTTACTGGAGGGGGTGGGGGTGGGATGTGGATGTTAAGGGTGATTAGCTTATGGTCAGACCTGACTAACGAGGGGGTGATCATAGGTGTGGAGCATCGATTTCCCATGTTGATAATGACCAGGTCTAGGATACTGGAGCTCCTGGTGGGACTATGGATTAGTTGATCCAGGGCATTGGAATTTATGAATTCCAAGAACCGTTGGGCAAAGGTGTTGGTACATGAGTAGTTTTCCCAGTTAATGGCAGGGTAGTTAAAATCACCCAGTATTAGGGTGTTTGGTTCTATCTTAATATTTTCCAGTATGTTTAGAAAAGTGTAGTGGGAATCTTGGGGTATGTTGGGGGATCTGTAGCAAGCTACAATTTGGAGTGCAGTCTTACCTAGTGTTAGTTGCACCTGGAGAATTTCAGACGCATTGTGTTGGGTAACTAGCCTATTGGTGCGAATATCCTTGGTGCATATTGACACTCCTCCACCTTTAGTGTTTCGGTCCTGGTTTGGTGGCTGAAAAGTGTGGTAAGAGTTGTAGCCTGGTATTGCAGGGGTGCTCTCTGGAGCCTTGAACCAGGTCTCAGTTACTGTACAGATATCGATGTTCTCCATTTTTAGGAGTGCCTCGAGAGAGTGCATTTTGAGGTTTAGACTTCTAGCATTGAGTAGCATTACCTTCAGATTTTGCATGCTTGTACCTATTATGATGGTGGTTTTGTCCTTTGAACTTTGCCTAAAAAAGGCACTATAGGGGTGGCAAGAGCCTTAGCCAGTAACCTGATGCCCAGGGGCGACAGGTGCAGACCATCTCTTGCAAAGCATCGTGGTCTGTCGATCATGTCGTCCCAGGCAGACAGATACTGGATCCCCTTTATTTAGTGTTGAAATTGAATTTTAAAGATAATGAATGTTTTAGAAGTAATATTTGTGAGTTTAGGAAACCTAGTACATATTTACCCAATGCCAATTCCTTAGTTATAGCTTTTGAAAAATTATGTTTAGAAGATTTTTATAAGTTACAAAAACATAATTCAGATTCTATGCACTATAATTTAACTAAAGATGAATACATGGCATTAAGGAAATTACAAGACAATAGAAATTTAATTATTCAACCAGCTGACAAAAGTGGCCCTATAGTTTTATTTGATGTAACTAGGTATAATACTGATATGATTGAAATGTTATCTAACAATCAGTTTTATCTGAAAATATCACAAAGGAAAGTTGAAATAATAATAGTTAATGTACGTGATGCATTGAGGAACTTGTTTCATACGGGATTGATTGATAGTAAATTATTGTATTTCTTTATTGTCTTGAACCCATTGTTACCCATCATTCAAGGTCTGCCCAAAGTACATAAGGATATGTTATACCCTCCACTACGTCCTATAGTTGCAGGAAGAAACTGGTGTACAGAACCAGCTAGCTTAGACCCATTTTGAATGAAATTTCACATGTGTTAAGAGACACTCAACATTTTTGAGTGATTTATTTTCATGTATTGAAACTTTATCCACCACTGGAGATTTATTACTGGCTACCTTAGACATTTCATCATGATTCACTGTGATTCCTAATGATGATGGTATATGGAAATTGAAATGTTTCTTACAGAAGTATAGTACGTTTTCTGATAAGGAAGTGGAATTATTGACAGTTCTGTTAGAATGTATTTTACAAAACAACTTATTTGTATTTAATGACTGCATATATTGGCAGAAGCATGGCGTAGCTATGGGCACATCATGCGATAATAGCTACGCCAATGCTGTATTAGTGACATGGGAACAAGACCATGTATTTGAAGGGCCTTTCAGTCCACAGGTGGTCTTTTATAGATGCTTTGTTGATGATATCTTTCTGCTTTGGAAAGGGACCATACAGTCTTTTGGAGTTTTCACAGAATATCTTAATGAAACCACTACCTATTTGAAAATTTCCTACATCATTTCAAGTCAGTCAGTTGATTTTTTAGATGTGAGTGTTATAATGGATGCAGAGATTGGTGTAACTACAAAATTATATAGGAAACCATTTTACTGTAACCAATTTTTACATAGAAACAGTATGCATCCAGCTCATGTGTTTAAAAGTGTTGTTAATAGTCAGGTATTCAGGGCATCTAGACTCAGTGTTAAAAATGATGAATTCATTCAGCAAACTCAATATTTAGAGAAAGCGTTCATTGCTAGGGTTTACGCTGAGAATGATGTCAGTGAAAGTGTTAGAACTGTTACAAAACTAAGAGGTGATAGAGCTAAACCTTACTATGGTAAGAAATATATTAGGAATACTGAGAAGAATGTATGTAGTGAAGACAATGACAAACTAAAAGTTTGTCTCCAGTGATGTTAAGTGCTACAGAGACATCATAGAGAAACAGTGGAAAATTTTAACCACTGATGAAGCTATGAGGAGTGTTATAAATCTTCTTCTTTCGGCTTTTCCCGGTTAGGCGTCGCCACAGTGGATCACCTGTCTGCTCATGATTGGCAGTGGAGTTTTATGGTGTTGAGTTGCCAGCCCAGCGCCCAACCTTCCACAGAAGGCACACACATGCACACACTCGCACCTAGGGCCAATTTAGAGTGTCCAGTCCACCTACAGCATGTCTTTGGGATGTGGGAGGAAACCGGAGAACCCAAAGGAAACCCACACGACCACAGGGAGGACATGCAGACTCTGCACAGAAGACATCCCAGCCAAGGATCAAACTGGAGAACCTCTTGCTGTGAGGCGGCAACACTAACCGCTGCACCACCATGGTCGCCCATGAGGAGTATTATAAATGAGAAACCCAAATTTGTCTATAAAAATATTAAATCTCTGAAACAGCATTTTTGTGCCCCTAAGGGGAGCAAGAGATTGTTGAATAAACACTGTACTATGCCATGTGGACATTGCAAATGCTGCCAGTATATCGACAGTAGTGGAGAGTATACTCATCCTGATCAAAATAAAACTTATAAATTGAATGTTTGTGCTAGTTGTGAAACTGCTCATGTTGTATATTTGGCTTATTGCTCCACCTGTTTCAAATTCTATGTAGGGAAAATGGACAGGACCCTAAAGGAGATAATTAAAGAACATTACTATCATATTAATAAAGGCAGTAATGTTAGTGCCCTGTCCAAGCACATATTAAGTGCAGATAGTTCCCACTTTTTTAAGTTTATGATAGTAGCATGCGTTTTTGATAACATCAGAAAGAGAGAGATCAATAATTCAACAGTGCAGTTGGAATCCAAATGGATAATCAGGCTGAGAGGAGACGTTCGGCATGGCCTGAATGACAGGGTACCTATTAAACCAAGGCTTAGAGCTAGAAGTTTGAAGAAATAATACATGTATTCATGATTTTTACAAATGCTTTAATGAAATATTTATTGTTTGGAATGTTTTATTTTATCTGTATGTTTTTATATACAATGAATTTGTTTTTGTTACTTAGTTGTAGATGGAATGCTACTGTTTTTGGATGTAGTTCTTTATAGATGTAATATATCTTTTAGCAGTAATTGTAAATAGTCATGTGACCTATTGAATTTATTATATGAATGGTTATGTATGTGTTTTAGTATACATCTGATGAAGTAGCTTTGCTACAAAAGCACTTATGTGCCTGTCGTTTTATATTAAAGGAAAGAATGACAATGGAATTCCTTGCTGTGCTTGGATCCTTCTGTCTTTTATGTGGTTTACATTTTTATTTTTGTTGGATTCAAGTGTTGGCTGGGATCGGTGGTTTGTTTTTTTACTAATAACTCAATCACAGTTGCCCTACAATTAACATCTCAGATTTGTTTACTTAAAATGCTCTACCTAGCTTGCCCTTTTAGAAGTTATAATGCTGTAACTAGAACTACTCTTTCCCAGTAACATTTTACAGTGCAAACTAATATCTTCAGCAAAATCTAACTTACATATTATAAAAAATGGCTTTGACTCAAACCCTATTAGTGTGCCTTCTCAGCATATTAGCACTCTACCAACTACCATACCTCTCAAGTAAATGTAATTAATAGTCCTGCAAACCCATATTTACTTTACCAATAGTTAAGTCTATCAATCACCATAGCATCCACACCAGCAAACCTTCTTAAACTTTTCAGTTACAAGTATCTTAAATCGAAGTATGTTGCCATACAAAATCCAATAAAACTAAAGCACAAAAGCATTTGGCTACCTACTTTCCTTCATAAAATCTCCACCCAAAAATCAGTGGACACATTAACCCAAACTCTGACTCCATATAACAGTGAAAACTCCACACTAACAGCACATCATTAAATGAACCATTCTCTTTTCCTGCCCCATCCCACAATTCCAGCCTACTCTTCCTAAATATCAGTCTTAGAATCATATGTGATAAAATCCAGGACATACATGCTTGTATTGCCACATATTCCCCAGATGTAATCATAGCTACAGAAACATGACTAAAAAAGACAGAAATGATAATGAAATTACCCCACCTGGTTTCAGTATAATTAGACTTGACAAGAAACATAAGAGGACAGGTGGCATAGCCATCTTCTACAAGAATTCCCTACATATAACCACATCTGCAGAGGAAGTACCACAGCTTAGTAATGCAGAACTCCTTATATCACTTCTCAAATCAGTAACAGGAAAATGCTTTGTTTAGCAGCCATATAAATACCACCAGGTAAAAATATCACCACTGTGGAAAATATCTTAAACTGGATAACCCACCATATACAACATGAAACAATATGGCAGATTATTAACAGCAACACCACATCTGATTCCATAAACCTGTATGGTTTTACTCAGTTAATTACATCAGCTACTAGAGTTCACAAAAGTACTGATAGGCAATCAACCTTAGACTGGATTCTTATAATAGAACAAACAAAATTAAGGTGGTTGGTAGCCTTCCAGACAGCAAAAGGGACCATCAAACTACTTACACAGTCAGAAAGGGTCCTAATAGAGAGAAGAAAAGTCAACAAGCAAAGGAGAGTAGTAGTGCTGAAACTGAATTCATCCTCAAGTCTTGGTGAGTACCTTCGCAAGGTGGACCCTGTTTTTCACAAAAGCTCACCAAGGCAACACTGATATATAGACTGTATTTATATAGCATATATCATGGACAGAAGTAAGTCAAAAACAGAAAAAGATAGCTGGGTGCACAAAACCCAGGATAAAAAAGTGTCCAATCCTGGTAGGTGCACTGGTGCTAGGACTAGAAAAAATGACAGTGTAGAATCCTCAAAATACAGAAACATTCCTACAATGGGGCCAGGCTCAGGGGGAGGATGCCTTGTTGTAGAAGGAAGTAGGATTCCACAAAAAATCTCAAAAATTGCTTGGCCAGAGAAGAGCCATAAAGACAATAGAGTGGACTATTGAAGATAAGAAAGAAATTATGTATTGTTACTATTATTTAAAAAGCCCAGAATTTCCAGACACAAGATATACAAAACAATTAAGAGAAAATTTAGAGGAAGCTGTCAGAAGCTTCAAATATAAAAAAAAATGCATTCATTAATACAACAGATTTTTGAAAAACAGTATATAGATCAAGAAACTTTGATCTGTTTGGAAAAAGAAGCATCTGAGGAAGTGTGAAAATATAAACAACAAAACCTAGAGATATTTGAAAAATACAAAAAAGAAATATGGAATGGGAAAGAAAGAGAGATTTGATATGGTCCAATATTTATGCAAAGGAGAAAGCCAAGTTAACTAATATAGAGAAGGCAGTCTCAAAGATATTTAAAAAGAAATACAGGCAAAGACATCCAGATATGGAAAATTTCACAATAAAAAAAATGAATATCACAAATATGTAATGTGGAAAAGAAGATTAGTAAAGCAGAAGTTAAACAACTAGAAGTTGAAGTTATGGAGTGCCTGCAAAGTGAAAGATTTAATGTAGAAGGTCTAACACAGACTACATCACAGCATGATGGCGTGAGTACCCAGAATAAGGAAAAGCAAGAAGATCAGGAGACGTGAAGAAGAAATATGGACAGGGAAAGGAAAGGAGATTTAATATGGTGTAATATTTATGCAAAGGATAAAGCAAAGCTAACCAATACAAAAAGAGCAGCACCAAAGATATTTGGAGAGAAATACAGGTAAAGGAATCCAGATATGGAAAACTTTACAATACAAAAAATAAGAAGAGTAAGAGAAAAAGTAGAAAAAGAGATTAGTAATGGAGTAATCAAATAAATAGAAATTTAGGTTATGGAGCAGCTGCAAAAAGAAGGATTCAGTGTAGAAAATCAAATGCAGAAAGCACCACATTAGGATAGAGCAATGGATATCCAAATTAAGGGGAAACTAGTAGAACAGGAAGCAATTGGTCAGATGCCATATCAAGATATTTGGAGCTTTGCACAGGAAACCAGTATAAATGTTTACTTGAGGCTAGACAGCAAGGAAAGGAACAGGAAACTGCAGAAACTCTGATGAAGTCAATGTTGAGGAGTGATAGGTCAGTGAGTTCACATACGACAGAGCAACAGATGACACAGGATAAAACTGAAGAGAATGTGCCACAGGAAGATGCTATAGAACTTTCAATAGAATGCCCGCAAGAAACGGAAAACAAGAGATGTGCCTTCAGTTTGGAAGAAAATGAGCTAAGATAAAGTGTTGCTTGATTTAATGGACATGGATAGATATAATAAGATCACTGAGAGAAATAGAGTGCAGAAGGTCAATAAAACCCAAAAAGTAAGAAGTCTGATAACACAAATGCAGTAATTAAGACTGTCCATAGAGATCCATGTGATACAACAGAAGTAAACAGGATATACTACTGGGCTGCTAAATAATAGAGAAAACTATAAAATTAAGACAAGAAGTGCCACTGTTAGAAGATTATAGAAGAGGGAATAGATCAACAAAAATACTAAGAAAGATAGATGTGATAAAAGCAATGTGCAGTATTAGAACAGACCAGGATTTATTATGCACTATCGCAAATAACAAACTAAAAAATTCAGCACAGGTGGAAAACTTTGAAGATACACGGATAAATATAAGGGAAAAGTACAAAATAAAGAATTTATTGATGATGCAAAAAAGGTTTATAGAGAATTGGGAAATAAGGTAAAAGGAATTGAAAGACCACCGAAAAAAGAGGATTTAGATACATTTTGGAGAAGTATCTATGAAGATCCTGTGAAACATAACACAGATGTTAAATGGATAGAAGAAGTAAAAGAAAGAATAAGAAGTTTAAAGATACAGGATATGAAATGGGATGAAGTAACAGCTAGAGAGATTGGAACAAAGTTAAGAAAAGCCTCTAAGCGGAAAACCCCAGACCCAGATGCAGTACCTAACTTTTGGTTAAAAGTATTAACGCCTTTGCACAAGGATTTAGCCATGAGTAAGAACTATTTATATGCACACCCCAAACAGACACTACACTGGCTAACAACAGGCAAAACAATACTCTTACTTAAGAGTGAACCTGCAAGCTACCCTAAAAATTATAGGCAAATAACTTGCCTTCCGACAACGTATAAACTATACATGGGAATTGATGCCAACAGAGTTTATAGTCATTTAGAAGAAAACTCAATTATGGCAGTAGAACAAAAGGGCAATAAAAGAAAGTCATATGGAACAAAGGATCATTTGTTGTTAAATAAAGTCATAGTGGAGAACTGTAAAAAGAGGAGGAATCTAAGTGTAGCATGGATTGACTACAAAAAGGCATTTGATAGTACCCCACATTTATGGATAAAAGAGTGCTTAAAAATGTATAAGATACACCCTACACTGATTGACTATATTACAGTAACCACAAAATAATGGCAGACCACTTTGCAATTAAGCCATGATAGGGATAAAAATTCAAAGGGGATATTCCAGGGTGACTCTCTGTCACTGTTGCTATTCT
The DNA here is from genome assembly GCF_019279795.1 of Protopterus annectens. Lineage (NCBI taxonomy): Eukaryota > Metazoa > Chordata > Ceratodontiformes > Protopteridae > Protopterus > Protopterus annectens. Next base: position 48,035,745 of record NC_056750.1, read on the forward strand.
GCCTTGCCATTAATCCATTAAGCTGTTTACTTAACAGCTAAGGCCATGGCTACAATTTGGCTCCTAGAAAACAATAAAGTCTAATGACTTCTTATCTTCTCTTTCTCAATTATTTAAAACTGTATAGCTCATCAAATGAGGAAATGAAAGCACAGCTACAGGTTGTCAAAACTTTTTCAGATGATATTAGAATGTCATTTGGTTTTGATAAATGTGTAAAAGCAACCTTAAAAAAAAGAATACTGCAGCACCAGGAAAACATCAGTTTGGGACAAGAATGTGATATAAAAGAACTTGAGCAAGAGGGAGTGTATAAATACTTGGGAACTGATGAAAGATGAGCAATAAAACGTGAACAAATGCAAATAAAACTCAGTAAGGAATACTTTAGAAGACTTAAATTAATCCTGAAAACAACATTGACATCTAGGAACAAGATCCAAGCTATAAATCAATTTGCTCTTCTTGTCCTAACGTACAGTTTTGGAGTGATTGACTGGCCCCAAAAAGTGTTGAATAGATTAGATATTAAAACAAGAAGGATGCTTCATGCTCACCAAATGATTTATAAAAATCAGTGTATACCAAAATTATATATTCCCCGTTCTGAAGGAAGGGTGGGCCTCCTTGAAATTTATTACATGTATAGCTCTACAATCATGGGATTCCACACATATCTACTGACTTCACAAGATTCAAATGTAGTGAATGTTTTGAAACATGAGGAGAATAAATCTGATGACTTCTATGCTTAATTTAGCAGAAGCATATTGACGTCAAGCAGAAATGGAAATCAAACCATAAGTAGATAAAAAAACAGGCAGCAACTGAATGTGCCAAAAAACAAAAGGACCATATGAGAAGGCAGGAAATGTGGAAAAAAACATAAATATAGTTGTAAGTATAGAAAACTTCTGGAAGAGCCTCATGTTGATCAACAGTGAATGCAGAAATGGTTAAGGAGAGGCAAATTCAAAACAAGAAATGAAAGGTTAATATTGGCAGCCCAAGACAGTGGGCTATGTACATGCTGGTTTACAAAGTCCATTGAACATGGGGGAGAAACAGACAAATGTAGATTTTGTAAAACTGAATGGGAAACAGTCACACACCTTATTGCTAGTTATGACACACTAATGGTAGAATGACTGTATACTGAAAGGCATAATAATGAGGTCACACTGTTGCACTGGGGATTGTGCCAACATTATGGTACTGACGTGGCTGAAAAACACTGGAAACATGAGCCACAAAGAATTTTAGAAAATGAAGTTTATATCACATGGGATCACCCCTTACCAACAGTTCAAAAGATAGACGCTAGAAAACCAGATATAGCGGTCCAAGAAAAGAAGACAACAGCAGCATTGATCACTGAAATCGCCAAACCCAGTGACTATAGTGTCTTGCATACAGAGAGACACAAAATCATAAAATACCAGGATCTGCAGGCAGAAATGAGAACCATGTGGAAGAAAGATACCCAGACAGTCCCAGTAGTAGTAGGAGGAAGGGTCTTATAAAAAAGAATTTACAATCATATTTAGATATGTTACCAATCCATGTAACCCCATACAAATTGCAGAAGGAGTGCTGCGAAGAGCACTTTTGGCTGACATCAAAAATTGAAACAATACTAATTTCATGAACTTTAATCATACTTTGACTTAGGAATGGAGTCCATTCCCATCATGGTATTAGAAACCCAAAATATTTGGAGAAATTAGAAAAGTCAGAAAGTTACAGTAGCCAAGATAAATAAAAAAATTACAACCAAGTTTGTAACTCAAGAAACTTTGACAAACATACTTTTATAAAATCCTTAAAAAACTATAAGCAGAAAATACTAAAATCTATGCCCTTAGAGTCTGCTGCCTCATACTTTAATGAAATATTCCTAAAGATTCTCAATAACCTTGACCCAGTACTTACTAAAAGTGTCAAATCCAATCCTGCACCATGGCTAACAAAAGTAACTTAAGAACTTAATGCTATAGCATGACAAAGCCTGGAAAAAATGGCTCAAAAATCGAACATAAAATACATTTCAACTTTTCAGTCAACTAAGGAATAAGACAAAATACCAAATAAAATATAATAATGAAACATATTATAATATCCTCCAAAATAAACATCAAAACAACCCACAAATCTTCTGGACATCCATAAACAAACTTCTAGATCCAGGCCAAATTACCATCCCAACCCATACACTCAATCATAACACTGCTTCAATTCCCACACAGTATAACAGCCATTTTATACAGACTATATTGTCCCTCACAGACAATAGTACTTCCACTACCCTCTTAGTAACAGCAGCCTCTGCTAAATATCCTCAGTTATTTGACTTCAGCCCAGTACCTATCTCCACCATTAAAAAAATGCTACATAAGCTAAAACCAACCACCCTAGTTGCTGACCAGCTATTCTTAGACTACTTAAAATGGCTGCAGATGCAATTGCTTTCCCAGTCTCCATACTGATAAATAGATCTATATCCAAAAATATGTTTCTTCCATCTGGAAAAAAATATCCATTATTACACCTTTACACAAAGGTTTAACAACTACAGGCCCATTGCAATCCTCTCCTCCTATCAAAAATACTTGAAAATGTATTCATGCTCAGCTTCTACATCACCTACATTCAAATAATCTGGTCCTGAAAACACAGCATGGTTTCAGACCCCACCACAGCACAACCATCACCCTCATTCACTTCATTAACACTATAAACCAGCACAGGAACAATTGTAACCTAGTGTCAGCTGTGTTCCTAGACTCATCCAAAGCTTTGGACACTGTCTCACACCAACATTTACTTGCTGAACTCTCTTCTATAAGTCTATCTATGTTGGTTCCTTAGTTATCTATCTGAAAGGCATTAAGCAGTCAAATGGCCACAGGACCTCTCTCTCATCCATTCAAGTTACTATATTTTCATAGGTGATTACTAGGGTAATGGCACAACAGCTTTTACAAGCCTAGCCAATAATACCCAGGATATGACAATATTATTTCTTAATTCCCCAGATATGGGGTGGGGTAGTATCAGGGTAGTGGGTCTTTGGGTGTTGGAGCCTTAAGTCATTTTACAGACTGCCTCTGTCAATAAGGGACATGGGCAGCACCCTGGGAGTGAATTTATGGTTCCTCATCCATTTATCCAAATTCTTTTTGAAGAACATGAGGGATGGGCTTTGTTTCATGAAGATGGAAAGTTTATTCCATAGACAAGGTAGCCTTTGGAATACAAATCTGTCTCTCCAGCAAGTTCTCTTAGACTCACAAATAGCTGTAAGGTTAGGTTACTATCTGTCTGTGTTCCAGGTCCATTGAATGCATCACCCTCATATACTTTTTCTTGCGAGTATGTAACATTTTCATCTTGACTGGATCAGAGAATGCCTTGAATGTCAGGCATAAGCCACCTATAAATAAACCATATGAGATGGAGTAAAGGGGTAGGGCCTTTTGTCAGTCTGCATAAGACATGTATCTTACAATTTGTATTTTTCTAGTTCATAAGTTCATAGGATGATACTAGGCTATTGGCCCGGAGGCTCTTATAAGCCTAGCCAAGAATTTCACCCATGTTCCTACAAAGTCAGCACCTGTTTTCCCTGTCCAGTAGATACACAGGTGGGATCCCGGGGTATATTTTCTGTTTCCCATCCAGTCATTCAGGTTTCTCTTAAAGAGGGCTAGTGAGGTACTCTGACATGGAGAAGAAGTCTGCTCCACAGATGGGGGAGTCATTGGGACACAAATCTATTCCACTAACAAGTTCCATTAATGTTACAGACCAGGTTGAGACCTTGCATGTGAGTTACGTGAGTGGAGTTTGACTTACAGATATCCAGTAACTCCATCAAGGCTGAGTCTGAGATGGCCTTGTATGCCAGACACAGGTCACCTCTGAGCAACCTGTATGAGACTGAGTAGAGGGATAGGGCTTTTAGGCTATCTGTATAGGATAGGTGTTTCAGACCCTGGGTTTTCCTGGTCAGGAATTTCTGTGGTCTCTCCAACTGCTGCATGTGCTTGGCAAGGTACATGCCAAAGGTGGCATTGTACTCGATAATCGGTACAGAGATGTTATGAACTCCTTGCTCCTAGATGAAATATCATTACTTGTGAGGTGGGCCATATAGAAAGCCTTCTGTACAACGGAGGCAACGTGGTGGTCAAAAGTCAGGTTGATATCAACCTGGGTGCCCAAGACCTTCACGCCTGATTATGTGCTTAGTACATTGTTATTAATGTGATAATTAGTGGTGACACCATTTTCCCCAAAGGGGATAATGATGCATTTCTTGACATTCAGTTTGAGGCCATGCTTCTGGCACCAGTCATTAGTTTAGTTAAGGCCCTCTTGCCTCTGTGGCCAGTCCAGTTGATATAAGTGCCTGGTCAGGTACACTCAGTAGGGAGCATTGTACTCAATTATGGCCCTGACGAGGGCTGAGTACAATGGTACTATGACTTCTTTTGAACTTGATGCCGTGCTTTTACTTATAAGTTGAGCCAGACAGAAGGATTTCTTCACTGCCATAGCTACCTGTTGGTCAAAGTTTAGGTTACTATCTATCTGTGTTCCTAGGTCCCTCACAACTGGCCTACTTTTAGGGGTATGCTATCAATATTATAATTTGCAGGGATATCTGTTTTACCAAAAGGTATGATGATACATATTTTATCATTTAGTTTCAGACCATGGTTTTGGCACCAGTCGTTTGTCATTTTTATGCCTGTTTGTAGGATGTTAACATTATTTGGGGATTCAGTGATTGCTCTCAGCTTACAGTCAGCAAACCTGGTGAGCCAGAGACCCCCAACATTGGCCTTCACTTTAGAGAAGTACGCACCAAACAGGAGTGGCCACAACACTGAGCCGTGTGGAAAACCAATAATAACAGGTTACTTATGGAAGTGGATTCACCTATCCAGGCAACATGTGTCTTGTCAGTGAGCCAGTTTGCTATCCATCTAATGATGTAGGGGTTTATGCCTCTGTCAGTAAGTTTATCTATGATCCCTGAGTGCAGGATTGTCTTAAATGCTTTGCCAGGTCTAGTTAAGGGGTGTGCATCATTTTACCCTCATGCATAGCTCTGGTGAATTTTTCAAAGTCCACCAGACTGAGCAGGCAAGACCTCCCACTGACAAAGCCAAATTGGGTTTGGTCCAGTGTTCAGAGGTTTCCTATGTTGTTATTGATCAGGTCCATGATAATTCTCTCCATTGCTTTGCAGATAAGACTGGTCAAGCTTATGGGTCTGTAGTTCCCTGGGTCAGTTGATAGGTCCTCCTTGTGTAGAGGGACAACTGTTGTAGTCCTCCATTGCTCTGGGACAAAGCCCATTTAAAGGCTGTGGTTAAAGAGAGTTTTTAGTGTATCTGATAGATTCTATTTTAAGCTATTTAAGAAGCATCACAGAATGTTGTTGGGACCCAAGGAGACTGTGTTTTTGGCTTTAGTGAGTGCAGTAAGGACCTTTACCCTCTTAATGACCTGTAGGGGGATGGTTGCGGATATTTCTTTGGGTGTGGTCAGAGGTGATGGGGGGGGTTTGAACTGAACTTGTCAGCCAGCAGATTTGCTATAGTTTCAGGTTGGGGTAAGTGTTGATGTTCGTGATTAACCTGGCACATTACTGAGTGTGTCTCCTAAGGTTACAAGCATAATTAAAAAAAATGTATGGTTATCTTTCATCTGGGAGGTTATCTTTGTCTTGTACTTGCTTTGGCAGATTTGACTAGCTCTCTGATTTGTTTGTGTAGACTAATAAATGACTTTTCGCACTGTTTTTTCTGTTCCTTCTTGGCTTTGGAGATATTTTTTCCTTTTGTTGAATAGCTTATTTATGCTAAGGGTCCACCAAGGTGGTTTATTTTTGCCAGTAATCATAGGTTTGACTAGGACAGGTACTTCCTCCTGTATGCAGCTATGAATGTGGTTGTACAGTGGTTTTGTGTACAGCTCAGAGTAGGCCTCAGTGTCATCTAGGTTCAGAGAGGCTTGGAAGTTTAATAAGCTGTCACTTAGTTTGAGGTAACTGGCCTTAGCAGAGTTCTTAAAAGGTTTGGAGTTTGATAGGGTTTCTAGTTTAGTTTTAATACTAAAGTAGATCATTTTGTGGTCAGATTTTAAGAGGGTGGAGTTAATGCAGAGGAGGAAGCAGCATCCCCCATGTTCATGAGAACCAGTTCTAGCATATTTGAACCTCTAGTTGGAGAGCTAACTAGTTGCTCCAGGGTGTTTGCACTGACAAAATCAAAAAAACTCTGAGCAAGTGAATTATGGGTTGCATGAGTCTCTCCCAGTTTATGGAGGGGCAGTCAAAGTCACCCATAAGTATGGTGTCACCCATAAGTATGGTGTTAGGTTGAATGCTAAGAAGTTTTAGTAGGTTTAGGTAGGAGGTGTGGTTTTTCAGACTCATGGTAGGGGATCTGTAGCTAGGAAGGATATGATAGGAGGTTGCACCTATGGTTAGTTGAACATGGAGCAGCTCAAGCGAGTCATGTTGTTGGAGCCATTTAGCAGTGTACTTTTCCTTTATAAACTGAGAAACCTCCTCCCTTTGTATTATCCTGAGCTGAGGGGGGGGGGGGGGTTAAAATGTATGAAAGGCATTGTAGCCTTTGATAGCTGAGATGCTTTCCATGGTTCTGAACCATATTTCCATGACTGCACATATGTCTGCATTCTCCAGAGTGAGGAGTGCTTCTAGTAAGTGCAGTTTTTTTATTTAAACTTCTAGCACTGAGCAGCAGTACCTTTAGGTAGTCATGAGTGATTTTTGTTATGTTGAAGGGTTTAACAACTTGGCATGGCCTATAAGGCACTATGGGTATAGATAAAGTTGTTGCCACTATCCAGAAGCCAAATATTGATAAGTGAAAACCATTCATTGCAAAGCATTGTAGTTTGTCCCTCAGGGCTCTATACCAGGATCCTTTATTTTTAATATTTTATAAAGAAGCTTCAAACTGCCATACACAAAGCAAATATAGTACAGTATGCAGATTATTCGACTTTAATATGTACAGTCCCCCACACTATCGAAATTACAAGAAATCACCCAAATTTCTTTCTCTTCAATTGAAATTTAGCTGAAAATTCAAGCCTGCTCCTTAATCCAAATAAAACAAAACTGATGCTCTTCTGCCCAGAATATTACCTCCATCAAAAATAATCTTCCTTGGTTATATCATCAACTAAGTTGTGGTAGTACCACAGACTAAATACTGGGCCTTGTAACAGATGACAGTCTTAAACCTGATCAAAATATTCTTCAAACTATTAAAGACACACCAGGAACCTGGTTCCCTTTATAGGGCAAAACAGTACCTTACAGACCCAGCAAGAAAAACCCTAGCCTCATCTTATTTGCTTCCAACCCACTTATATGCGTCATCTATCCTTACAAACCTAAGCTCTAAACTAAAATCCATACTAGCCTGTTTTACAACAAAGTACCTAAATTTGATATCAACTCTACACACCAAACTAACCACTGCCAAGCCTTAAAGGAGCTAAACCGGCTAGAGCTTACAACAGCATAACATACTTTAAGCTAATTATGGCATACAACTGATATATTTTCCTGAAAAATGCCTTACATTAAAAAAAATATTATTGGCTTACATCCTCACAAGAGACCTCCATGCTGGTTATAAATTTCTCCTAAGTACTACCAGAACAAATAATTAATTGGGGGACTCACTGTACTTTTGTTATATGTCCAAACCCTGAAACACCATCCCTATACAAGTAACAATTATTAACAAACACCCAGGCTATAAAATCAAGCTCACACAACACCTTATCCCATCCTGGTCATGCTCATGTTCATCACCAGGTTGAGACACCCTAGTAAAAGCACAAACCCCTATTGCTTATCAGAAAGTTTTTGCCCTCTGCTTGAATCATTACACCCCCAACAACTTTCCCTCCTGCGTTTGAATTAATACATCTCTTTCCCCCCCAAACAACACTTCTCATCTTGTTCTTTTTCTCCAGCCACCATCCACCTTTGTACCCTCTCATGCTATCTGTGTATACCTAAGTTATAAACCTTCTAGATAAGCCAATTTGGAACAGGCAGCCTAAACTGAAATAATCCTATACCTGCTCTCTCAGTCATATGCTGTTACCACTAACCTCTGGTACATGACTAATATCTATCCTCCCTCCATTATTTTAGAATTTACTTCAATATATCTCTTGAACTCTTTACAAACCTATACAATACTAAAATCTCCCTTCCTACATACTTTTATGACTAGCTTCATTACATTTTTTGAACTCCTTGCAAACCTTTCTTTACTGAAATGTAAGAATGTTGTCGCTTGTCTTGTGTATTCAAAACAGACAATAAAGCATTGCAATAAGTTCAAAATATTTATTGTACATAAACACATCAGGAACTGTAACTGTAATATGTACTTAAGCTAACTGATTCGCTTATTACTTCAAACACACTTGCATGTGCATCTCCATTCATGCCTGCATTCACTCTGACTGTTGCACAAAATGGCACTGATCTTGCACATGCTCATTAACTTATATGCATGTGATAACTATAGTAGCTGACTAGGAGCAGTATACTCAATGATCTACAAATGTTAACTTTCTTAACAATAATGTTCCCCTTCTGCAGTATCAATCCATTTACTTTTGCAAGATTTTACAGCTGGAACAACTGTACAGACTTATAATTGTTGTACATATTAAACTGTATATACCTGTTTTGTAATTATGTTTGTTGTTTCATGGGAAATGTGGCTGTTGTGTTTTCTGAGAAGTGTCTGAAATTCACTTGTTAATATAAATGAACTGTGCTGGAGCTTTTCTTTCTCTGGGCCTCTGCTGAAAATGGGCTCTGTCGAGTTGGACTTTCCTTGTCAGTAAAGACAAATAAATAGAGTAGCACACAAGCATCCCTAGGAAAACACTCTTTATTGACAACTTAAGTTAATCATACCCTCTTTTACAAGACTTCCTGACCTGTGATAACATTAAAAAGTCCTATGTTTAAATAATAAAAACAATCATCACTTGATAAGCATAAAGGCATTAAGACAGCAAAAGTAATTTATATGGTTAAAGGTTAGTCTCAAACAGAACAGAAATCCAACAATAAGATAAAAAGAGATGACCCACCAAAGCTAAAAGCACAATAATTTATTGCAACCAGGTAATTACTTTCAAGCATAATACACTTCTTCTGACCATATAAAACTCAGTCACCATCAACAATATATATAGTACAACAATTAAAAACAATTTATAACCAATCAAACAAGCAATTAATATGATGATTAATAATGCAGCCTTTGTGATCTTAAATTGGCTTTAAAGGTATATGACCATTAAGGCTATAACACCTATCTGCTTGTAATGTTATGACCTATTTAATTTCATCAATTTCAGTCATGTTAGATATACTATCCTCTGTCAGATCTTTGTTAGCCAACTGTAATACCATAAAAACAGAAGATATGAGATTCATATTTGGCAATATGCTTATATTTGTTGTCTGCGTATATCACTCAGGTGTTCTAATACTCTCTCCCTAAGAGAGTGATTAGTTTTCCCAAGGTAGAAATGTCCACTATTTCTATGTCACTAAGTAATGTAAATCCATACTTCTGCAGTCAGCATAAAATATAAGGAGGTATTTCCTACCAGTAATAGGGTGTACAAAACAATTTTTGGATGAAACATAATCACAGGCTTTACAGTTACAACATGGATAGGTGCCAACCCTATCCAATTCAACAGTAGTACATCTAGTAGAATAATAACACAAACGTCTTTTTAAATAAAGTCCATTCATAACACTAAAAGCAGGTTTATCACCAACAGTTTTCTTTAAATTAATATCGGCCATTAATATTGGCCAATTTCTCCTCGGAGCATCGCAAACAAAACTAATGCCATTGGAATATGTTAATATCACATTGGTATTACCTGGCTTATTAATGTTTTTAACCAAACATTCGTTTCTGTTGTTACTAATATTCGAGAAGTGAGGTTTAGCCTTCCTCTTCCTCACAGCACACACTTGATCAAAAGATTCCAATATTTCATTAGATCTGTAGGCTACACACTAAAGTGCGCTAGCCGATTTACAGCATTTATAGCATTTACTGTCTGTTTTTTTTCCTTGTCTCTGTAATAAAACAAAAAAATCTCTTGTTTTCCCGCCTTACTGAACTAGAGTAGTCCAGTTTCAGAGTTGCTGATCCCTGGGCTTTGTTTTTAGTTCCTGTCACTGATCCATTGCCTTATTAGGGAGGAGGGAAGTTTCTTTGCTTACCAGTGGGAGTGGGAAGCACTGAGCGGCCTTTCTGTCCGATTTGGTGAAGTTTCAGCCGGAAACTAGTAGTCCATTGGTCATTTTGGGCCAATTCCTAGCTCCTTTCAGCCCCCTGCTATAAAACACGCTAAACACGCGTTTTTCCAGCTTGTACCAACTCAGCACAGATCCTCGTGGTGGCCTGCAGAGTGATCCAAGCAGCAGAGAGCTAAAAGAGTGACTTTCTACCAGATATAAGTATTTTTGTGGCTTTCCCACTGTTATTAAGCTAGCGACTGCATTTCGCCTGTTTTACTGCTACTTTAAGTGATTTCTGCATTTTACACTTGTTATTGCACTTTAAGTTACTAATTGTTGCAAATTGTTTCTGTAGGCTACACACTAAAGTGCGCTAGCCGATTTACAGCATTTATAGCATTTACTGTCTGGTTTTTTTTCCTTGTCTCTGTAATAAAACAAAAAAATCTCTTGTTTTCCCGCCTTACTGAACTAGAGTAGTCCAGTTTCAGAGTTGCTGATCCCTGGGCTTTGTTTTTAGTTCCTGTTACTGATCCATTGCCTTATTAGGGAGGAGGGAAGTTTCTTTGCTTACCAGTGGGAGTGGGAAGCACTGAGCATCCTTTCTGTCCGATTTGGTGAAGTTTCAGCCAGAAACTAGTAGTCCATTGGTCGTTTTGGGCCAATTCCTAGCTCCTTTCAGCCCCTGCTATAAAACACGCTAAACACGCGTTTTCCAGCTTGTACCAACTCAGCACAGATCCTCGTGGTGGCCTGCAGAGTGATCCAAGCAGCAGAGAGCTAAAAGAGTGACTTTCTACCAGATATAAGTATTTTTGTGGCTTTCCCACTGTTATTAAGCTAGCAACTGCATTTCGCCTGTTTTACTGCTACTTTAAGTGATTTCTGCATTTTACACTGTTTATTGCACTTTAAGTTACTAATTGTTGCAAATTGTTTCTGTAGGCTACACACTAAAGTGCGCTAGCCGATTTACAGCATTTACTGTCTGCTTTTTTTTTCCTTGTCTCTGTAATAAAACAAAAAAAAATCTCTTGTTTTCCTGCCTTACTGAACTAGAGTAGTCCAGTTTCAGAGTTGCTGATCCCTGGGCTTTGTTTTTAGTTCCTGTTACTGATCCATTGCCTTATTACGGAGAAGGGAAGTTTCTTTGCTTACCAGTGGGAGTGGTAAGCACTGAGCATCCTTTTTGTCCCATTTTGTGAACTTTCAGCCAGAAACTAGTAGTCCATTGGTTGTTTTGGGCCAGTTCCTAGCTCCTTTCAGCCCCCTGCTATAAAACACGCTAAACACGCGTTTTCCAGCTTGTACCAACTCAGCACAGATCCTCGTGGTGGCCTGCAGGGTGATCCAAGCAGCAGAGAGCTAAAAGAGTGACTTTCTACCAGATATAAGTATTTTTGTGGCTTTCCCACTGTTATTAAGCTAGCAACTGCATTTCGCCTGTTTTACTGCTACTTTAAGTGATTTCTGCATTTTACACTGTTTATTGCACTTTAAGTTACTAATTGTTGCAAATTGTTTCTGTAGGCTACACACTAAAGTGCTAGCCGATTTACAGCATTTATAGCATTTACTGTCTGTTTTTTTCCTTGTCTCTGTAATAAAACAAAAAATCTCTTGTTTTCCGCCTTACTGAACTAGAGTAGTCCAGTTTCAGAGTTGCTGATCCCTGGGCTTTGTTTTTAGTTCCTGTCACTGATCCATTGCCTTATTAGGGAGGAGGGAAGTTTCTTTGCTTACCAGTGGGAGTGGGAAGCACTGAGCAGCCTTTCTGTCCGATTTGGTGAAGTTTCAGCCAGAAACTAGTAGTCCATTGGTCATTTTGGGCCAATTCCTAGCTCCTTTCAGCCCCTGCTATAAAACACGCTAAACACGCGTTTTCCAGCTTGTACCAACTCAGCACAGATCCTCGTGGTGGCCTGCAGAGTGATCCAAGCAGCAGAGAGCTAAAAGAGTGACTTTCTACCAGATATAAGTATTTTTGTGGCTTTCCCACTGTTATTAAGCTAGCGACTGCATTTCGCCTGTTTTACTGCTACTTTAAGTGATTTCTGCATTTTACACTTTTATTGCACTTTAAGTTACTAATTGTTGCAAATTGTTTCTGTAGGCTACACACTAAAGTGCGCTAGCCGATTTACAGCATTTATAGCATTTACTGTCTGTTTTTTTTTCCTTGTCTCTGTAATAAAACAAAAAAACTCTTGTTTTCCCGCCTTACTGAACTAGAGTAGTCCAGTTTCAGAGTTGCTGATCCCTGGGCTTTGTTTTTAGTTCCTGTTACTGATCCATTGCCTTATTAGGGAGGAGGGAAGTTTCTTTGCTTACCAGTGGGAGTGGGAAGCACTGAGCAGCCTTTCTGTCCGATTTGGTGAAGTTTCAGCCAGAAACTAGTAGTCCATTGGTCGTTTTGGGCCAATTCCTAGCTCCTTTCAGCCCCTGCTATAAAACACGCTAAACACGCGTTTTCCAGCTTGTACCAACTCAGCACAGATCCTCGTGGTGGCCTGCAGAGTGATCCAAGCAGCAGAGAGCTAAAAGAGTGACTTTCTACCAGATATAAGTATTTTTGTGGCTTTCCCACTGTTATTTAAGCTAGCGACTGCATTTCGCCTGTTTTACTGCTACTTTAAGTGATTTCTGCATTTTACACTGTTTATTGCACTTTAAGTTACTAATTGTTGCAAATTGTTTCTGTAGGCTACACACTAAAGTGCGCTAGCCGATTTACAGCAATTACTGTCTGTTTTTTCCTTGTCTCTGTAATAAAACAAAAAATCTCTTGTTTTCCGCCTTACTGAACTAGAGTAGTCCAGTTTCAGAGTTGCTGATCCCTGGGCTTTGTTTTTAGTTCCTGTTACTGATCCATTGCCTTATTAGGAAGGAGGGAAGTTTCTTTGCTTACCAGTGGGAGTGGGAAGCACTGAGCTGCCTTTTGTCTGATTTGGTGAAGTTTCAGCCAGAAACTAGTAGTCCATTGGTCGTTTTGGGCCAATTCCTAGCTCCCTTCAGCCCCTGCTATAAAACACGCTAAACGCTGTAAGCGGGATGAAGCGGAGTTACCACTGTTGCACACAAGAGCAGCGGTGGTTAAACAAGGTTAAACTATTTGGGCCATCTAAATTCCACTCTTCCAATTTTCCCTTAAAACTACCTTCCTCGAGCTGTACTGCTGATCTAACCAGCATATCCTATAACTGAAAGTTCATCTCTACTTGATTCCCAAGTAGACTATTCTCTATCTGTAAAGCCTAGCACTTACTCCTACAGTACTTGCACCTTGATAAAGCACTCTTATTATAGATAGTACCCCACCAGCCTAAAACCCACTTCCCCCGGAGTCCTTTGAAAGTCTCTTTATCTACTACTTCTAGTATGTCGAGGGATCAGTTGCTAGTGTCCTCTCCAGCTCAACTGGTGAACCTGGGAATATTGAGGCAATGTTACAACTGCCTCATGTACACAGACAATCCTCTCCTTCTCCCACAAAACACAAATACATGCGAGAGATGCAACTATACGGCCAAACTGGAGGCTGAGCTCTCTCAACATAGGACTGGCAAGGCCAGACAGGAGGAGAAGGTAACCACACACAATACATACCCAGTCACACATGGTGCCATCACAACTTCAAATCATACACATACTCACACAAAGACATACTCGGAGGCTCTGATCAAAAATTTACCAAAACAGCAGAGGCCACCAAAGCAGACACCCAAACAACTACCACCTCACGACCCAACACATGCAACACATAGACCACACAGTCAGAGTGTCAAACAGTCACAGCCCTTAAGGCCAAACAAAATGCCAGACACACTTGTCATTGGTGATTCCATAGTCAGACACACTGACGTCCCGCTCACCAGACTGAGTAAAGAGAAGGTCACAGTAAGCTGCCTGTCAGGCGCTAGAATCCGCCACATAACGCAAGCACTCAGGTCTCTCAACAGCAGGTACAAGTACGACTCAGTCATTGTCCACGCTGGTGTCAACGACCTGAGACGTACCTCCTTGGACTACATGAAAAGGGACATCGAGGAGCTCTCTGATTATGTCGCCCAGGCAGGTATGACCCTGACCTTGAGCAGTATCCTACCTTCACCTAGAATGATGCCACAATACAGTGATAAGATGATCAGCTTTAATAATTGGCTTAAATTCTGGTGTCATTCAAAGGGGATCCAATGTCTGTCTGCCTGGGATGACATGCTGGACAAGCCACGCTGCCGCAAGGGATGGCTTGCACCTGTCACCCTGGGCTTCCGGATATTGGCAAAGGCTCTTGCCACCCCATAGTGCCTTTTTAGGCAAGGCTCAAATTCTAAACCTACCACCCTAGAACACCAAAAAGGAAAAACTAAGGGTAATGCTGCTCAATGCCAGAAGTCTCAATCTCAAGATGCACGCACTCGAGGCCCTTCTCAATATGGAGAACATCGATGTCTGTGCTGTGACAGAAACCTGGTTCAAGGCTCCTGAGAGCACCCCAGCACTAACAGGTTTCACCTCATATCATGCGTTCCGCCCCAAAATCCGGACAACACCAAGAAAGGAGGGGGTGTCCATATTCATAAAGGACACCCACACCTCAAGGTTGGTGGCAACGCATGATGCATCGGAGACCATCCAGGTGCAATTAACCATAGGCAAGACTGCTCTGCAATTTGTAGCATGTTACAGGCCACCCTCTCAAACTCAGGAACCTCACATGGCCTTCCTGAAAACATTGGAGGATAAATGTATCTCCAAACACCATCATACTAGGTGACTTTAACTACCCTAATATAGACTGGGAACACTACTCAAGCCCGAACACTCTAACCCAAAGATTCCTGGAGTTCATAAACTCAAATGCCATGGAACAACTAGTCACCATCCCCACAAGAGGAGAAAACATACTTGATCTCATCATCACGAACATGGGATCAAAATGTTCAACACCGAAGTATACCCCTCACTGGTGAGATCAGATCATAAACTAATCTCGCTGGAGGTCCTCATCCCGCCCCACCTGAAACAAAAAGACCACAGTGAAAAACTTCTCAAAAGCCGATTTCACACTTCTAAAAACTAGTGTGGTCTCCTTTAAGGCCCCTGAGCCAGTGGTAAACATTACTCAAACCGCTGAATCACTTACAAATGCCTTCTACCAGCACCTACAGGACTGCATGGATCAGGCAATCCCAAACAAAACTAAGACTCTCTGTACCAAAGGCAAGCGTCCAGTCTGGTGGACCCCAGCCATAAACAAGCTCTACAACAAAAGGAGGAAGCTACTACAAGATAGAGCAAAATCCTTGAAAGGTAAGACACCTTTGATCATTATAAGTAAAAACTAAGAGCTCTCATAAAATCATCCAAGGCAAATTTTGAGAGAAAAATCGCCAAGGACTCTAAAGAGAATCATAAGGCCTTCTTTAGCTATGTTAGAAACCTAGGAGGAAACTCCCAGATATGCTCAGAATTAGTTCAAAATGATGTGAAAATTACTGAACCTACACACATTGCCAACATACTGGCTGACAGGTTCAGTGCAAACTTCCCTCCCCCCAAAAGGAGAGATATCTATTTCAGAGGATTGTAGCCCCCAAACATCTCCAACGCCCAGGTGAGAACTGCCCTCACTAAGGCAAAACACAGCATCCATGGGACCGGATGGTGTCCCCGGCTGTGTGCTTCATGAACTCAATGAGGAATTAAACCCACAGTTAGGACAGCTGTTTAATCTTAGCCTCACCTCAGGATACGTACCCAAGGAGTGGCGCACGGCGACTGTGGTCCCACTTCATAAGGGCGGTGCCTCCACAGACCCTGGAAATTACCGCCCCATTAGCTTGACAAGCCTTATCTGCAAAGCCATGGAGAGGATCATAATGGAACTCATAAATAAAGACATAGGGAACTTGCAGACTTTGGATCCAACTCAGTTTGGCTTTGTCAAAGGCAGATCCTGCCTCTTAAACTTGGTTGACTTTTTCGAGACAGTCACCAAGGCCATTGATGAGGGAAAGGCAGTCCATACAGCCTACCTCGACCTGGCAAAGGCCTTCGACACAATACCCCACTCAGGTATCATCGAAAAACTCATCAGCTTGAATGTAAACCCATACATCACAAGATGGGTTGCAAACTGGCTAAGTGACAGAACCCACAGGGTCAGAGTTGCTGGAGCCATGTCAGACTCAAAGCCTGTCACAAGTGGTGTCCCACAGGGCTCAGTCCTGGGTCCACTCTTGTTCGGCATCTACTTTTCTGAAGTACAAGCAAACACAGGAGGGTTATGGCTGACAAAGTTTGCAGATGACTGCAAACTGGGCCATAGTCGAAAACACATCTGACACAGATATCCTCCAGAAGGGCCTCACAGAAATGGATAACTGGTGCCAGAGCCATGGCCTGAAGTTAAACGCCAAAAATGCATAGTCATACCCTTTGGGAAAAACAAGGCTACCCCTAGCTACCATATAGGTGGCAATCCACTGAGCACAGAAAAAGTCATCAGAGATCTGGGGACCCAGGTTGACAGTAGCCTTTCGCTTGACACTCATGTTGCTAAAGTAGTTAGGAACACCTTCTATATCACCCACCTGATCATGAAGGGATTCACATCTAGATCAAGGGAGGTCATCGTCCCCTGTACTCATCACTTATTAGACCTATGATTGAGTACAATGCCCGTTCGAATGTATCTGACCAGACACCTGCTGCAGCTTGAAAGGCCCCAAAAGTTCCTCACCAAAAGGATAAAGGGTCTCAAAAATATGTCTTATGCTGCCCGACTGAAAGAACTCCAGCTCTATTCAGTCACATACCGCTTGCTCAGAGGTGACCTGTGCCTGACATATAAGGCCATGTCAAACCCAGATTTGATGAATATGCTTCACCTCAAAAATCTAGATCCCTCAGAACCACAAGGGCGGAGACTTAAACCTTGACACGGTTATAAATAGAACGTGCTGGAGGGACAGATTCATCACCCAGAGACTCCCTATGCTGTGGAACAAAATCCCGGTACATGTGAGGCAGAGCACCTCTCTGGTCTTGTTCAAGAGGAATCTTGACCAATGGATGGGAGATTGCAGATATACCCCAGGGATTACTTCAGCGTCACTGCTTGACAGAGGCACAGCAAAATGATAGGCATAGTTTTTATTCAAACTAAAGGGGTGGCGAAAGCCACATAACTATGGGCTAGGCTTATAAATGCCCTTGGGCAGATAGCCTAGTATGAACCTATGAACCTATGAACCTATGAACAGCCTCTATTGCCAAAATCAACCTGCGTTGTGTCAAAGGCCCTTCTAAACTCTTATTAGTATGCTATCTAGATGTTTGCAGGCATTACCCTTTTACTACATTCTTAAAGAAGTACGCAGGATGCATACTAGTCTGGTACAACATTCTATTTCGCCAGCACAATTTCTTATACATGCTGCTGTTAATCTTCCCATTGCGATCCTTAACCAAGCGAATGTTTAAAAAATCTATCTGTGCCTGAGATCTAACCATTGAGAAATTCAAAAAATCTGTACTATTGCTCAGATAACTTAAAAATTAATCTAACATCATCGGAGGCCCTTCCCACAACATAAATATATCATCTACAAATCACACATAGTATTGGATGTACTTAGTATAGGCATGCTCGGGCAATACATGATCTGCCTCCCATTGAGCCATTACCAGATTGGCATAGCTATTTGCACACTCTGTGCTCATAGCTATGCCTGCCTCTGTAAATAGAAGCTGCCATCAAAAACAAAAACATTGTTAGTGAGAATAAGATCTAATAAGAAACACATTAAGTTAATCTGACTTCCTGTATAGCCACTATGCCATGTTAAAAAGAGCCTCAGACTCAATACCAAAATCATTCTAGTATTACAGTAAATAATGTTCAGACATCTAATGTGACCATATATACATCAGACACATGTTCACAAACAATAACACACTTAAAAAGAGTGTGCAAAAATGCTCAGTATCTTTTAAAACCACCAGTACTGCCATTAATAGAGTTTTCAGTCTATCTTCAACATAAATAGAGAGTAGTTCAGTTAACCAGTCAAGTCCCGATACAATCAGGCGCATCAGAGGCCACAACAAATTCTTGTGAATCTTCAGCAAACCATGTATGACCGGGAAGAGGTTCATTCAAATATAAAAACTGATACAAATTATGATCCAGCAACTCAGTTATCAAAAAATCATAATGTGCATTATGAACATTAGCAACATGCCTATTAATGTCCTGCCTAATAATCTTACTATAAGCACTGACATCAGTTAATAATAAATACAAACTTCTTAAGTAGTCAGATTTATCCGTAATCACAGTAGAGCCTCTGTTGTCAGCAAGATGAATCTGAATGTCTCTATTCATTTGTAGATCCACCAAAGCACATTATTCTTTATTAGTTAAATTAAAACATTTTTTGAATGTCATATGTAAGGTTTCATATATATATATATATATATATATATATATATATATATATATATATATATATATATATATCTCAATCACATGCTTTTAGGAAGACTTCCAACAATGGATATAAAGACGATAAAAAGGTACTAGGCTTCCTCGTGTTTCTAAAAACTTGCTGATCAGAAAAAAATTGTTCTTAACATAATATTTCTTGCAAAAAGTCTCAAGTTGAGAATAACAGCACTATATACAGAACTCTTAGCTGGGATAAAGGACAGACCTTTATCCAACAAACATTTCTGTTGTTCAGTCAAATAAAAACGAGATATTGTACACCAAAGTCCCTGAGTCCATGTCTGTATTATATCTTAATTCACATTTTGGACCCAGGTCACCAACATCCTTCCTTTCTTCCTCCTTCAGCTTAGTAAACACCCCTCCCTTCCCAGAGCATTCAATTGCCTCACTGAGACTGGCAGCAATGGAAAAGAAGCTGTGCATAAAAGGGGAGCAACTGCTGTCTCCTTACGATGAGCACTGGCTCCAGCAGTTAAGCTGGAAGTAGCAATATGAGTGGAAACATTGTTAGAAACATCATGACTGTCCACCTTAAGTAAAACATCATTGACATGACCACTACCATCTACTTTAGTTGTCATTCTGTCAGTCCCCCTTGGCCGTACAAAAATACAGCCAGCTTTAAAATGAGCATAATCACGCTCCAGTTTTTTTCTTTTTTGTTGTAACACATCCTCAATTCTAGATAGACAGACCTCAGATGCATGCTTATTCTTAAGCTATTTCAGAATTCTATCAGATTCAGCAATCAGTTCAGTCTCAATGGGTCTAAAGACGTCTGTCAATAACCTCATCTAATTAAAATTTAATTCAAGGTTAAGTGCTTAACATTGTCTTAATAGATCCAGATACTGCTCACCATAGGTCAGCATTCTCAGGACCCATAGGCCCTCGGTATTACTCTATGCTGCAAGCAAGCCTCTAGATGTAAATGCTGCCATTGGAGTCATTTCACTTTGTACATTTTATTCTCTCTATCTTTCAGCAGTAATATAAACACACCCATATCTACTTGGGTGTCATCACTGTTAACAGTCACAGACAAGTTCAAACATAGCAGTGTTTAAATCTTCAGTGTTTACAATTCTATTCAGCTGATCAAAGTTCTTATTTAAATTAAGCATAGTGGAATTGTATTCTAGCTCAATCTATGGACGGAAGCCTTCAGCCGTGTGCCACAAAATAAACCATAGAACAGTCCAACATAACAAAAAGTAATTTATGTGGTTAAAGGTTAATCTTACACAGAACAGAAATCCAAGAATAATATAAAAAGAGATGAACCACCAAAGCTAAAAGCAAAATAATTTATTGCAACCAGGTAAGTACTTTCACGCATAATGTGCTTCTTTAGACCATATAAAATTCAGTCAACTTCAACAATATATTATATATATATATATTACAACAATTAAAAACAATAAAACCATTCATAACCAATCAAAGACTCTAGCAATAAATCTGATGATTAATAATACAGCCTTTGTGATATTAAAATTAACTTTAAAGGTAAATGAACATTAAGGCCATAGGGTCTATATTAAAAGCTCAAAGAGGCAGTATATCGAACGCATCTTCAGAGACATGTAAACACTGACCGCACTAAACTGCGAACATTCAAAACAGTGATTTCTTTCCCTGGGAAACAAATCGCTAGCACCAAAAACACTTACACACAATTTTAAACATAGGTAAGTGGGGGCTTCACCCCCCCAGCTAAATATACCAACTTCGAGATTGCACTACAGTGGAGTAAACGGCAATGTTATGGCTCAGGACAAGCGATTTTTTTCCCTGGGAAAAAAATTGCTAACCTGAGCCTTCGTTATTTTCAGATTTCGGTCTATATCTGTTGGCGAAACGGCATTTGCTGTAATGCCATTTCTCCAATCTAATATAGATCCAGGCCATAACATCTATCTGCTTGTAATGTTACGATCCATTTAATTTCATCAACTTCAGTTCTATTAGGTATACTACTCCCTCTCAGATCTTTGTTAATCAACTGTAATACCATAAAACGGAAGCTATGAAATTCATATTCAGCAATATACTTAACAAGAGCATTTCACATTTATTGTCTGCGCATATCACTCAAGGGTTCTAATACTCTCAACCTAAGAGAGCAATTAGTTTTCCCAACGTGTACATGTGCACAGTTTCTACATGTTGCTAATTAAAGTAAATCCTTACTTCTGCAGTCAGCATAAAGTTTAGGGAGGTGTTTCCTTCCAGTAATAGGGTACACAAAACAATTTTTGGATGAAATATAATTGCAGGTTTTTCAGTTATGACACATATAGGTGCCAACCTTATCCGATTCAACAATAGTACATCTGGTAGAATAACAGTAGTAAACCAGATAATACCAAGGTAACATTAACATATTCCAATGACATTAGTTTTGTTTGCGATGCTGTAAGGAGAAATTGGCCAATACTAATTTAAAGAAAATTATGGGTGATAAACATGCTTTTTGTGTTAAGAATGGACTTTCTTTAAAAAGACATTTGTGTTATGATTCTGCCAGATGTACTACTGTTGAATCTTATAGGGTTGGCACCTATCCATGTCGTATCTGTGAAGCCTGTGGCTATATTTCATCCAAAAATTGTTTTGTAAATCCTATTACACGTAGGCAATATCTCCTTAAACTTTATTCTGAATGCAGAAGAAGGGATTTAGTTTACTTAGCGACATGTAGACGTTATGCACGTTTCTACTTTGGGAAAACTAATCGCTGTCTTAAGGAAAGAGTATTAAAACACCTGCGTGATTCACGCAGACAATAAACGTGCAATGCTCTTGCTAAGCATATTGCTGTATATGAATCTAGGAAAAGCAACACTGTGGTGTAGGCAGGCAAACTGGTCCTCCAAAAAGACAAGTATCCAATGTAAAAAATATAGGAGGCACCAGACCAAGGCAGGTGAAGATAAAGTTCAATTTTAATCCACAGACAAAGTACAAAAAATGGTGAGCGCTTTCGTAGCAAGAGCTACTTTATCAGACAGTTCAAATCATTACTCACTCATATTTAAAAGTTACAAACAGCCAGTCAGAATCAAAGTTCAATTAAGACAATACTATTAAGCTGCAAATTAAAAATAATATAACAGACATACTTAAAGTGCCAAGTCTAGTCAGTAGTCCTAGAATAAACCTATAAAATATATTTAAAATTACATTTAAAATGTTTTATCTGCGCAATGGTTTATGAGTAAGTGCAGGTTTAATAGGAACTTTGTCATTTAGGCCCCTGCCTATATTAGCCCGCATCCTAATGATCCATTCAAGTTCCTTATTTTCTACCAGGTTCTTTATAGGGCCACCTCTACAACCTATTTTGACTTTCTCTACAACCATGAATTTAAATGTGTGTGTCGTATCTGATGCCATCACGTGTCTTGCTAGGGCATTAGTCTCTGCCCTCCTATATATATCATAAACATGCTCTCTGATCCTATCACAAAACCTCCATGTGGTCATACATACATAAAATGAGCAATAAGAAGTTATGTACCTACCATAACGTTCCATGTTAGTTGTCTTCTTCTCGCCTTCTTTTTTGCTGGTTGGGTTCGGAGCCGACCTTCGGCTCTGACTTGGCCATTTTCTAAAGCTCGAGAGCTACTTACTGGCTTGAGACCTCCCTAAATCCCACAATGCCTGGTGCTAGACCCCCAGATTTCATTTGGAAGACCTAACACCATCATAATACAAGAGGACAACTGTCCCAATAGCAAGACTTCAGCTACAGGGCTGAAGAAAAAGGTAGAGGACATAAATCGGTAAAGACTCAGCCAGCGACAAGACTCGTAGGAGGACTCTTCTCGGTCCATCTAGGTTAGGGGGATGGAGGGTGGGACGCAAGAAAGAAGGCGAGAAGAAGACAACTAACATGGAACGTTATGGTAGGTACATAACTTCTTAATGTTAAGTTGTCTCTCTCGCCTTCATTCTTGCTGGTTGGGACAGCATCCCTAGCACCTTATTCCTGGGTGGCTCATCAGAACAGACTCTTGAGCACAGTGGAACCAAAATCAGCTCTGCTCCTAGAGGCCAGATCCAATTTATATTGTGAAATGAAGGTATGAGGGGTGGCCCATGTGGTTGCCGCACAAATGGCTTCCATTGGTAGTCTTGATTGAAAAGCTACCGATGTAGCTAAAGCCCTAGTAGAGTGGACTTTAGGTATAGCAGGGAGTTCTTTATTCCTCAACTGATAAACAAGGGTAAAAATAGAGGACAACCACCTGGATAAGGTTACTTTAGACACTGGTCGACCCTGCTTACCCTCCACATTGGACAGGAAGAGTTGGTCTGATTTCCTTATTTGCTCAGTCCTATGCAAATAGAAACGTAATTGCCTACGAACGTCCAACTGGTGTAATTTGTGTTCAGCTTTGTTGGAATAATTTGGAAAAAAGACTGGCAGATCAATGGATTGATTTAAATTATTTTCGGAGGGGACCTTAGGAAGGAATGAAGGATTAGTCCTGAGTTAAACTCTATCCTTATGGAAAACTAGGTAAGGAGGACGAACACAAAGGGCTTGAAGTTCAGAAACTCTCCTCGCTGAAGTAATGGCCACCAAAAAGAGGGTTTTTCAAGTAAGCAATTTCAAGGAACAGGAAGCTGCCAGTTCAAAGGGAGGCAGTATCAAGGAAGCTAGGATCAAATTTAAGTCCCACGGAGGCGGGGGATCTCTCACTGGAGGCCTGAGCAAGATTGTTCCTTTCAGAAAGGCTTTGCAAAGCTTATGGGACATGATGTTGGTTTCTGACAGGCCCGTATGGAAATTAGAGATTGCTGCTAATTGAACTCTAATGGTGGCCGAAGAGGAGCCCGCTTGAAAAAGTTCTGCTAAAAAGTCCAGAACATTATGGACAGGGGCCGTGAAGGGATCTATATTTCTAGCCTCTGCCCAGAAAGAGAAACATTTCCACTTACTAGCATAAGTCTTCCTGGTTGTAGGTTTGTGCGAAGAAAGGATAATCTCATGCACTGAATTGGAAATACTGGGAAGCCTGGCTAAGGTTGGAAGTGGAGCAACCAAGCAGTGAGGTTGAGAGACTGAAGAGATTGATGCAGCCTCCCTGACTGATGGATCAGGAGGTCCGGAACTGGGTCCAAATTCCAAGGCTGCTCTAGAAGGTGGCGATGCAAGAACGGGAACCAGATTTGTTGAGGCCAGTAGGGGGCAATGAGGATCATCCTGCAACCCAGCACGGTAGCTTTCTGAATTAGTTTGGGAATTAGTGGAAAGGGTGGGAATGCATACAGAAGTCCCTAGGGCCAATCGTGAACTAGAGCGTCTCTAGGGGAGTGTCCAGGAAGAGGAAGGAGAGTGAAGAAATTGTCGCACTTGCTGTTGAGAGGAGTTTCAAAAAGGTCGCAGCAAGGCTGACCCCATTTGCGGAAGATTTTGTCCGCTACTGTCCGATTGAGAGACCACTCGTGAGGCATGAGAATAGCTCTGCTTAGCTTGTTCGCTATGACGTTGGACTTCCCAGGGATGTGCATTGCTATCAGAAACCATTGAGAGGAGATCGCCCACTGCCATAGTCTGAGTGCTTCTCGACATAAGGGATATGACTTGGTTCCGCCCTGCTTGTTGATGTACCACACTACAGACATATTGTCTGTCTGAATTGCAATGGTCCCAGTGGGTAGAGAGTTCTGAAGAGCTTGCAACGCTAAAAGCACCGCCCTCATCTCCAAGACGTTTATGTGCAAGTGGTACTAGTGGGGTTGCCAGGTGCCCTGGACAGTCCTGCCCTGAAAATGCCCCCCCACCCTGATCAGGGAGGCATCCATGGTCACCGTGGCAACTGGAGGAGGAAGGACAAATGGTCTGCCCTGGGGTACTGATGGAGAGACCATCCACCAAACAAAAAATAAAACCAATGACTAGACCTTAAAAAACAGTCTACCAGGTGGAAACAAACTGGTAAAATGGCACGGACTGTTTATTAATGTTTAATGTAAGTGCTTTCGGCTGCAGTAGTACACAGCCTTCATCAGACATTATATTTCATCCAAGCCAAGTGGTCTTTGCATGACTGTGTGATTATTATCTTGTGAGACAAAGGAAGTTGTTGAAAGGACCATTGGGTGAAAAGCATCCGTTGGAGAATCCTCATGTGAAAACGAGCCAGGGGAACTAATATGATCGCTGCTGCCATGAGACCCAAGGTTTTTAGGATGAATCTGGCCTGAATCTTTCTGCATCCTAATAATACCTGTACATGTTGGCGAATGTCTGCCACTTTGTCTATTGGAAGTCTTGCGGACAGATCTTTCATATTTAATCTTGTGCCTATAAAGGTTAAAGACTGACAAGGCAACAATGCAGACTTTTCGAAATTTATTGAGATACCTAGGTTGGAGCATGTTTGGATGGTATAATCCCTGGCTCTCAGCAATTGATGTCTGGTGGTAGCAGTAAGGAGCCAGTCGTCTAGATATGGAAACACCTGGTATCCTTGCCATCTCAGGTGAGCGGTAACCACTGCCATGCATTTGGTGAACACCCTGTGGGCTTTGGTGAGACCAAAGGGCAGGGCTCTGAACTGGTAATGACTGGCTCCCAGCCGGAAGCAAAGAAACCTTCTGGAACG
This sequence comes from Protopterus annectens, assembly GCF_019279795.1. Classification (NCBI taxonomy): domain Eukaryota; kingdom Metazoa; phylum Chordata; order Ceratodontiformes; family Protopteridae; genus Protopterus; species Protopterus annectens. The sequence continues at coordinate 48,061,237 of NC_056750.1, forward strand.
CCTGTCCATTTTGATGTGGTAGTATGCATCCTGAAGATCTATGGAGCACATCCAATTGTCCTGACCCAAAAAGAGTAGAATGGACTGAAGCATGACCATCCGAAACTTCATTCTTTGAACAGACTTGTTTAGTCTGCTGAGATCCAAAATGGGTCTCCAGTCCCCTGTCTTTTTTGGAACCAAAAAGAACTTTGAGTAAATTCCGGATCCTTGCTGGTCTGCTGGGACTTGTTGGATGGCCTGTTTTTTTAGCAGTCTTGAAATTTCTTGTACTGCCTGTTCCCTTAGACTGGGTGGAACATCTGGGATGGGGTTGTTTGATTTTAAGGAGGTGTGGACAAACTGGATTTTGTAACCTCCGGACAAGAGCAACGGTGGTTAAACAAGGTTAAACTATTCAGGCTACCTAAATTCCACTCTTCAAATTTTCCCTTATAACTACCTTCCTCGAACTGTATTGCTGATCTAACCAGCGTATCCTATAACTAAAAAGTTCATCTCTACTTGACTCCCAAGTAGACTATTCTCTATCTCTAAAGCCTAGCACTTGCTCCTACAGTACTTGCACCTTGATAAAGCACTTTTATTAGAGATAGTACCCCACCAGCCTAGAACCCACATCCCTCGGAGTCTTTTGTAAGTTTTTTTAACTATTACTTCTAGCATGTCGAGGGATCAGTTGCTAGTGTCCTCTCCTGCTCAACTGGTGAACCTGGGAATATTGAGGCAATGTTACAATTGCCTCATGTACACAGACAATCCTCTCCTTCTCCCACAAAACACAAATACATGCGAGAGATGCAACTATACGGCCAAACTGGAGGCTGAGCTCTCTCAACACAGGACTGGCAAGACCAGACAGGAGGAGAAGGAAACCACACACACTACATACCCAGTCACACATAGTACCAGCACAACTTCAAATCATACACATAATCACACAAAGACATACTCGGAGGCTCTGATCAAAAATCTACCAAAACAGCAGAGGCCACCAAAGCAGACACCCAAACAACTACCACCTCAGGACCAAACACATGCAGCACATAGACCACACAGTCAGAGTGTCAAACAGTCACAGCCCATAAGGCCAAACACAATGCCAGACACACTCATCATTGGTGACTCCATAGTCAGACACACTGACGTCCTGCTCACCAGACTGAGTAAGGAGAAGGTCACAGTAAGCTGCCTGTCGGGTGCTAGAATCCGCCACATAACGCAAGCACTCAGGCCTCTCAACAGCAGGTACAAGTACGACTCAGTCATTGTCCACGCTGGTGTCAACGACCTGAGACATACCTCCTTGGACTACATGAAAAGAGACATTGAGGAGCTCTCTGATTATGTAGCCCAAGCAGGTATGACCCTGACCTTGAGCAATATCCTACCTTCACCTAGAATGATGCCACAATACAGTGATAAGATGATCAGCTTTAACAATTGGCTTAAATTCTGGTGTCATTCAAAGGGGATCCAATGTCTGTCTGCCTGGGATGACATGCTGGACAAGCCACGCTGCTTCGCAAGGGACGGCTTGCACCTGTCACCCCTGGGCTTCCGGATATTGGCAAAGGGTCTTGCCACCCCGATAGTGCCTTTTTTTAGGCAAGGCTGAAATTCTAAACCTACCACCCTAGAACACAAAAAAGGAAAAAAACTAAGGGTAATGCTGCTCAATGTCAGAAGTCTCAATCTCAAGATGCACGCACTCGAGGCCCTTCTCAGTATGGAGAACATCGATGTCTGTGCTGTGACAGAAACCTGGTTCAAGGCTCCTGAGAGCACCCCAGCACTATCAGGTTTCACCTCATATCATGCTCCGCCCCAAAATCCAGACAACACCAAAAGGAGGGGTGTCCATATTCATAAAGGACACCCACACCTCAAGGTTGGTGGCAACGCACGATGCATCGGAGACCATCCAGGTGCAATTAACCATAGGCAAGACTGCTCTGCAATTTGTAGCATGTTACAGGCCACCCTCTCAAACTCAGGAACCTCACATGGCCTTCCTGAAAACACTGGAGGGGATAAATGTATCTCCAAACACCATCATACTTGGTGACTTCAACTACCCTAATATAGACTGGGAACACTACTCAAGCCCAAACTCTCTAGCCCAAAGGTTCCTGGAATTCATAAACTCAAATGCCATGGAACAACTGGTCACCATCCCCACAAGAGGAGAAAACATACTTGATCTCATCATCACAAACATGGGTTCACAATGTTCAACACCGGAAGTATACCCCTCACTGGTGAGATCAGATCATAAACTAATCTCGCTGGAGGTCCTCATCCCGCCCCAACCTGAAATAAAAAAGACCACAGTGAAAAACTTCTCAAAAGCCAACTTCACACTTCTAAAAACTAGTGTGGTCTCCTTTAAGGCCCCTGATCCAGTGGTAAACATTACTCAAACCGCTGAATCACTTACAAATGCCTTCTACCAGCACCTACAGGACTGCATGGATCAGGCAATCCCAAAGAAAACTAAGACTCTCTGTACCAAAGGCAAGCGTCCAGTCTGGTGGACCCCAGCCATAAACAAGCTCTACAACAAAAGGAGGAAGCTACTACAAGATAGAGCAAAATCCTTGAAAGGTAAGACACCTTTGATCATTATAAGTAAAAAACTAAGAGCTCTCATAAAATCATCCAAGGCTAATTTTGAGAGAAAAATCGCCAAGGACACAAAAGACAATCATAAAGCCTTCTTTAGCTATGTTAGAAACCTAGGAGGAAACTCCCAGATATGCTCAGAATTAGTCCAAAATGATGTGAAGATTACTGAACCTACACACATTGCCAACATACCGGCTGACAGGTTCAGTGCAAACTTCTCCCCCCCATCCCCCCCAAAAGGAGAGATATCTATAGCAGAGGATTGTATCCCCCCAAACATCTCCAACGCCCAGGTGAAAACTGCTCTCTTCAAGGCAAAAAACCCAGCATCCATGGGACCGGATGGTGTCCCTGGCTGTGTGCTCCATGAACTCAATGAGGAATTAAACCCACAGTTAGGACAGCTGTTTAATCTTAGCATCACCTCAGGATACGTACCCAAGGAGTGGCGCACGGCAACTGTGGTCCCACTTCACAAGGGCGGTGCCTACACAGACCCTGGAAACTACCGTCCCATTAGCTTGACAAGCCTTATTTGCAAAGCCATGGAGAGGATCATAATGGAACTCATAAATAAAGACATAGGGAACTTGCAGACCTTGGATCCAACCCAGTTTGGCTTTGTCAAAGGCAGATCATGCCTTTTAAACTTGGTTGACTTTTTCGAAACAGTCACCAAGGCCATTGATGAGGGAAAGGCAGTCCATACAGCCTACCTCGACCTGGCAAAGGCCTTCGACACAATACCCCACTCAGGTATCATCGAAAAACTCATCAGCTTGAATGTAAACCCATACATCACAAGATGGGTTGCAAACTGGCTAAGTGACAGAACCCACAGGGTCAGAGTTGCTGGAGCCATGTCAGACTCAAAGCCTGTCACAAGTGGTGTACCACAGGGCTCAGTCCTGAGTCCACTCTTGTTCAGCATCTACTTTTCTGAAGTACAAGCAAACACAGGAGGGTTATGGCTGACAAAGTTTGCAGATGACTAAAAACTGGGCGCCATAGTCGAAAACACTTCTGACACAGATATCCTTCAGAAGAGCCTCACAGAAATGGATAACTGGTGCCAGAGCCATGGCCTAAAGTTAAACGCCAAGAAATGCATAGTCATACCCTTTGGGAAAAACAAGTTTACCCCTAGTTATCATATAGGTGGCAATCCACTGAGCACAGAAGAAGTCATCAGGGACCTGGGGACCCAGGTTGACACTAGCCTTTCGTTTGACACTCATGTTGCTAAAGTAGTCAGGAAAACCTTCTACATTGTCCACCTGATCATGAAGGGATTCACATCTAGATCAAGGGAGGTCATCGTCCCCCTGTACTCATCACTCATTAGACCTATGATTGAGTACAATGCCCCATTCGGAATGTATCTGACCCGACACCTGCAGCAGCTGGAAAGGCCCCAGAAGTTCCTCACCAAGAGGATAAAGGGTCTCAAAAATATGTCTTATGCTGCCTGACTGAAAGAACTCCAGCTCTATTCAGTCTCATACTGCTTGCTCAGAGGTGACCTGTGCCTGACATATAAGGCCATGTCAAACCCAGATTTGATGAATATGCTTCACCTCAAAAAATCTAGATCCCTCAGAACCACAAGGGCGGGAGACTTAAACCTTGACACGGTTATTAATAGGATGTGCTGGAGGGACAGATTCATCACCCAGAGACTCCCTATGCTGTGGAACAAAATCCCGGTACATGTGAGGCAGAGCATCTCGCTGGCCTTGTTCAAGAGGAATCTTAACCAATGGATGGGAGATCGCAGATATACCCCAGGGATTACTTCAGTGTCACTGCTTGACAGAGGCACAGCAAAATAATAGGCATAGTTTTCTTCAAACTAAAGGGGTGGCGAAAGCCACATATCTATGGGCTAGGCTTATAAATGCCCTAGGGCAGATAGCCTAGTATCAACCTATGAACCTATGAACCTATGATAGACTGTACCCATCTGTCTCGAGTGATGAGACGCCAGGCTTCTGGGTACAGAGACAACCTTCCCCCAACTGCCTCCGAAGGCAGACAGCCGGGCAGCCTCTCAGGGGTGCTGGAAGGGCTTGTCAGAGAAAGATTCTCTGCTGCCCTGATTCTGCGGACCCCCTCTGCCCTGCGGGCTGCATCTATTGTTGTTCCCTCCTCTGCCTCTGGAGGGAAACTCACCACGTGTGTCAGGCACGGCTCCCTGGGGTTTCCAGAACCACATCTTTCCACTCTTCTGACCCTTAGGGTACGGTCTAGAGGGAGTGAAAAAATGGACTCCCACGGCAGAGAGAGTCTTGCCTTCCTGCTCACACCTGGTAAGGGTATCTTTCAAATGAGGTCCAAGCAGAGCCGAACCATCAAAAGGGGTGTTGGTGAAAGACACCTTGAAGGGATCAGTGAAGTTACATAACCGCATCCAGGCATGTCTTCTCAAAGCCACGCCTGTGCCTGCGGCCCTACTCGCCCCATCAGCTGCATACGAGATGAGCCGCATGGAGGAGTTGACGATAGAATTAAGAGTTGCCAACTGGGAGTTTATCTTGTCTTGAGCCCCCGCAGCTGATGGATCTTGCAGGGTATCTCCTAGCTCCTTGAGGAGCTCCCTCTGTAGACGGGTGAAGTGGCACAAATAATTCAGCGACCGCATGGAGAAGGTCGCTGAGGAAAACATCCACTTCCCGTATCTATCCATCATCCTAGACTCTTTATTAGGGGGATGGACAGGTACAGAAGTGTCAGCCAACTCCTTTTTCGTGGCAGCTGCTAACACCATGGCATCAACGGGGACACCCTTTGTCAAAAACTGTTTATCTTGAGGGGCCGTAATAAACTTAGTGGGCCTACGGGGGGTTGGTTCCAGTGTGCCCGAAGCTGACCACGCCTTCCGAGCCACTACTTCCATCAATGGATCAAAAGGCAGAGACATCCAGGAGGTGGATGGGTGAGAACCAAACGCATCCAAGTATAGCGACTCATCCTCAGAAGGGTTAAGGGCAGACCAGTTCCCCCTCTGCTTAAGGATCTCAAGGATGCCTGAGAAGGAGACAACTTCAGAGGGGGATCTTGGGGACCCTTCTGAATCCTCCAAGTCAGTATCTGATGTGACAGACTCTGGGGAGTCAACATGTTTCTTCTTACATTTCCTCTTTCGAGGGGGCTCCTCTGAAATCTCAGGGGAGGCCTCGGAAGAGGAAGATACACCCAGTGGGGTGACCTGGAGCATTTGATCCCCTCGCTTGGGGTTTGAAGGAGGGGCAGAGACCAAAGCAGGCACCCTGGGGGGAGGAGCTGAAGGGTCTGATCGAGGTTCAGACTCAGAAGTCAGCATGCTCCTCATGACCTCGAAGGCACCCCTGTCCAGCAGAGAAGAGGGCCCCCACTCCGAAGAGACAGGAATCCTCTCCAGCACCGAAAAGGACGGCTCCGAGGCCGATGTAGGAGCCGAGATTACCTGCGCCGAGGCTCCGAGAGGGAGAACGGGGTCGGACAAGGGTCCAATTCCACTCGCCCCCTCAGAGCCGACGAGGGAGTCTCGGTGCCCAGATCCCTCCAAGGACGTAACCATTGAAGAAATTGGAGCCGACAACGGAGCCGAAAGGGGAAGCATCGGCGCCGACGTTTCCAGGATCCAAGCCCAAACAAGCTCCGGCTTCGAACTGACAGGAGGAGTCGGAGGAGGAACTACTTCAGAAACAGGAACAGCCACAGCCTGATGAGGAGGGCTAGTTAACATTTTGGCCAGTGCCTGCGATTTGAGGAGTCTACTAACCACTCTCTCCAAGTCATGATCGGATAGCATCGAGGACTGAGAAGAGTGAGACCGATGGCTCCGTTCAGACTGTAGCAAAGGTGATCCCGGAGCCGACTGAATCGACTCTAGGGATGGTGACCTGGATCACTTATGGCTCCCTGACGGCTCCAACACCAAGGTCAGAGCCGAGAGAGATTTAGATACTTCAGTTCCGGCCAGAACCGAAATTGAAGCAGACGCTCCACCTGGCAACGGCTCCGTACTGGGAGCCAATGGCTTGGTGGGCTTAGGGGTTTTTGCTGGCTGAGACTTCGCTGGAGACCCCTCAGGTTTTAGTAATCCCCTGAGAATCAACTTGTTCCTACGCTCCTGCAGGACTCTCGGACTAAAGGCATAACATACCGAGCAAGAGTCCTGCAGGTGTAGGGCACCCAAACAATAAACACAAGAAGTGTGACCGTCTGTCAGAGACATTTTCTGACAGCACGAGTCACACTTCTTGAACCCTGATACCTTGGTATCCTTTGACATGTTAAAGAAAAAAGGAATACCGATGGATGAATGTTAGACTAGTGCAAAAAAGAACACGCACACTCACACACACACACTAGTCCCACACCTTCACACAAAAAATTAAAGGTAACAATACTAACAAAACTAAGAGACTATTATCTTAGACTATAAAGGCTAAACACTACTTCCTACTGGAACAATTTAAAAGGGAAGGGGATAGCCTCTAATTTAAACGGCCTACTTAGGGAGATGGGGAGGGGATGGGAGAAAACTGTCTAAGTAAAACGAGTTTCCTAACGGTAAGAAAACACAGGAAAAACTAAAACTAATCTACAGTACTACTCTAATTAAACAAAAAACTTGAAAAATATACACTAAAAGTTTAACTACTAATATTACAAAAAGATGAATATGACCTGAACCAGTAAAGCGCAACCTCGTAGCTGAAGCAGCAAATGAGATCTGGGGGTCTAGCGCCAGGCATTGTGGGATATAGGGAGGCCTTGAGCCAGTAAGTAGCTCTTGAGCTTTAGAAAATGGCCTCAGCTCCAAACCCAACTAGCAAGAATGAAGGTGAGAGAGACAACTTTACATCATACATTACAGTGAGCTAAATATACAATATTTGTGGTATCACAGTTAGCTGATAGTTTAAAGTAAACAACCTTCCTCGTATCTGAGTGTTCAAAACATCCTTTCTCATCAATATATTTACAATAATTGCAGGAATTACAGGGAAAGGTTCCATGATTGTGTGTTATGGGTTCAGTATTCAACTCATGGCCATATCTAGGTCCACATAAAAGCCTCTTAATGGATTTCTTGTTTTTATATGCATATCTGGGGTTATCTCCTACCAATGTTTTAACCTTTTCATCTGACCAGAGTATATTCCAATTTCTGGAATAAATCTCCTGTAACAGCCTAATGTTACTTGCATACATAACTGAAATCCTCAGGGGGTTCGTTTGTGCAGTTTTTTCTTCATAAACCTGATTCGGACTGGAGAAATAAGGTTTCCCTATGCTATTCCTGATGGAGTATGTATTAGAGGTGATGGACCTAATTTCCTTTTTCTTATACCCTCTATCATGAAATCTCCCTTCTAGTTGGTACAGTTCACTTAAAAATTTCTCATCTTTGGCTGTTAACCTAGATGTTCTTAGTACTTGCCCTTTTATCACATTTCTGAACACATGCTGGGGATGCATAGTCTGTCTATGTACATAAGTGTTTCTATAACATTCTTTACGAAAAATCTCAGTGTAGAATTCACCTGTGCTTGCCCTAGTAATACTGACATCTAGAAATTCAACACATTTATTTGAACTATGAGCTGTAAACCTCAAAAAATGTGTGCTATTATTTATATCCCTCAGGAAGTGTTGTAGGGTCGATGCACCTCCTTCCCATAATAGGAAGAGATCATCTACAAACCTTCAATAAAAGATTATTTTCTCAGACCATACTCCTGTGAGAATATTTAGTGATTCCCATTTAGCCATAACTATATTGGCGTAGCTATTAGCACAAGAAGTGCCCATAGCCATGCTACCTTTTTGTCTGTAAATGTTATGTTCAAACATAAACACATTTCTTCAATATGGTTTCCACCAAAAAGCAGAGGAGATCTACCGTTCTAGATTCATACATTCCGTCTTCCTTAAAATACTGATGTAAAAACTCCAGACCTTCCATATTAGGTATTACAGTAAAAAGAGATTGCACATCCAAGGTGACCATTAAGCAGTCCATTGTTGGTGTAAAACTATTAGTGAATGCATGTAGCTCTACTAAAAATTGATTAGTGTCTCTAAGGATAGAGTTGTTCCTTGCCAATACAGGTTTCAGGTGGTGCTCTACATATATCGATAGTGGCTCTGTACACCACCCCTGCCCTGCCACTATCAGTCTCATGGGTGGATTAAGGGCGTGCTTATGTATCTTGGGTAATCCCTGTATTACTGGTATGATAGGATCATCCACAATGAAATAGTTGTATAGGTCCATAGTAATCTGACGACATTGCATACATTCAAATAGATCATTGCGCATTCTGCAAATGTATTTACCAATTTTAACATGGTCGATCTTTTCATACACTCCTTCATCACTTAACATACTGTACATCACATCCCTATAGAAAACATAATCCATAACCACCAATGGTCCCCCTTTGTCAGCTGGCCTAAAACAAATATTCTTGTCATTATGTAAAACCTCAATGTTTCCCTTTCATCTTTCCCCATATTAACAAAGCATTTAGTACGTTCCTTATCATCATACATGGAATATATATCGTTGATACATGCTTTTTCAAATGTTTCAATTGCACCCATAGTGATGGGCATATAACCACTAGCCTTCATGAACAAATTAAAGTCCTTATCACTTACATTAACATTTTGAAACTGCATTTTCAACATTAAATTTCTAGTGAACGTCTTTAGTTCAATTACGTTTTCAGTTAGCGTCATACGACTGGCCGGTATAAAAGTCATACCTTTACTTAGAACAGTCTCTTCCACTTCATTCAATTTACAGCTAGAAATATTCCATATCAAAATCCGTTTTTGTTTTGCCACATTTTCTTTATTGTTAGAGCATTTTCTTCTTCCATGGAGGCCTTCCTCTTCAGGCGCCCTCTCCCCTGGTTCCGCTGGTAAAAATTTGGTGTGTGTATAGGGTACGGTAGACTTAAATGTTCTAAATCCTCAATGAGTTGGTTAATAACTCCATTGCTGTTTGCAGACTGAGCAGTTTCTTTTCTGCGTGCTCCAGTCCCAGCAGGGGATGTGGTTTCAGTATGTAAATCAGTCAACCTAGAACTGCCAATCTGACTAGTAAAAGTAACTTCCTGCCTTCCCATCCCTTGTGCTGCATTATTATTTAAGGTGGTATTACTAGTACTGACAGACGAATCAGTTACTACATTTTTCATAGGACGCCCATTCATGTGCGAATGTAAATTGTTATTACATTTTTCTCTTGGCCAGGAGAAGACCCGACCGGTAACAAATCGTTGGTATCCCTCTGAATTTACTTTTTCTTGTAATTCAGCAGGTGAGTTTCATAGGATCCCAGTTCGTATTAGGCAGAGCCCCTCACTGACTCTCTTCAAGAGAAATCTTGATGAGTGGATGGGAGATCATAAGTTTACCCCAGGGGTCACATCTGTGTCACTGCTAGACAGGGGCACAGTAAACTAATTCTATTATATAAGGGGACCTTCACTGTGTCACTACTAGACAGAGGCACAGTATTCTAGATTTATTCTGTACATTTTTGTACCATTTCATGGGCTAGCAAAAGCCACATCAATATGGCTAGGCTTACAAATGCCCCAGGGCAGATAGCCTAGTACTATACTATGAAACTATGAAACTATAGGCATTGACTGTCTCAATGATGTGTTCGACCTTAATATCCACTAACGCTGAAGGGTATTTCTCATAGAGTTCTGTTTGCTGCTTCCCTATGCTATCTGCCAGTTGATCTTCCTCTAGTTTAAAAAAATGGATAAGTAGCTTCATGTAATTGTAACTGGTATCTAAGTTAATTTGTTGCCACTGTGCAAGCAAATTCTTATATACATTGCCATATGTTGGCATGTTTAAAACCCTTAGGCCACGAGGCACGATGCGTTGATATGAAAGCGCTCACCATTTTTTGTACTTTGTCTGTGGATTAAAATTGAACTTTATCTTCACATGCCTTGGTCTGGTGCCTCCTATATTTTTTACATTGGATACTTGTCTTTTTGGAGGACCAGTTTGCCTACACCACAGTGTTGCTTTTCCTTCTATATTGATACTTTTCAATGTGGTGCTAGGTCATGGCAGAAGGTACAATTGAGGTAGCCATACTGGATCAACTACCGGAGCTGAACAGCTATGACTAGATGGGGCAAAGAAATTTGTGCTCTTTATTCAAGGAGAAGGAGAATCCACTTTTAACGTTTATTCCTACAGCAGCACCTTCAACAGCAGAATCTAATAGTGTACAAGTCTTACACCTATTGAGAAAGGACTTGCATAAACTGGAGAATGACACACGTAAGCTGGTGAGATTACGGCTACAGAGATTTCACTTTGAGGCATGTTTAAATCAATGCATTGTGCCTCATGGCCTAAGGGTTTTAAACATGCCAACATATGCAGTACCCCTTCTCCCCTTCTACCTCACCATGCAGCACCCCTTCGCCCATTCTACCTCACCATGCAGCACCTCTTCGCCCATTCTACCTCACAATGCAGCACCCCTTCTCTCATTCTACCTCACCACATGGCATACGTTCTCACATTCTACCTCACCACACAACACCCCTTCTTCCATTCTACCTCACCACACAGCACTCCTTCTCCCATTGTACCTAAGAACACAGCACCTCTTCTCCCATTCTACCTCATCATGCAGCACCCCTTCTCCCATTGTACCTCAGCACACAGCACCCCTTCACCCATTCTACCTCACCATGCAGCACCCCTTCTCCCATTGTACCTCAGCACACAGCACCCCTTCTCCCATTCTACCTCACCATCCAGCACCCCTTCTCACATTGTACCTCACTACACAGCACCCCATCTCTCATTCTACCTCAGCGTGTAGCACCCCTTCTCCCATTCTACCTCACCACACAGCACCCCTTCTCCCACTATACCTAATCACACAGCACCCTTTCTCCCATTCTACCTCACCACACAGCACTCCTTCTCCCATTGTACCTAAGAACACAGCACCTCTTCTCCCATTCTACCTCATCATGCAGCACCCCTTCTCCCATTGTACCTCAGCACACAGCACCCCTTCACCCATTCTACCTCACCATGCAGCACCCCTTCTCCCATTGTACCTCAGCACACAGCACCCCTTCTCCCATTCTACCTCACCATCCAGCACCCCTTCTCACATTGTACCTCACTACACAGCACCCCATCTCTCATTCTACCTCAGCGTGTAGCACCCCTTCTCCCATTCTACCTCACCACACAGCAACCCTTCTCCCACTCTACTTCACCACACAGCACCCCTTCACCCATTCTACCTCACCATGCAGCACCCCTTCTTCCATTCTACCTCACCATGCAGCACCCCTTCTCCCATTCTACCTCACCACATAGCACCCCTTCTCACATTCTACCTTACCATGCAGCACCCCTTCTCCCATTCTACTTTAGCATGCAGCACCCCTTCTCCCATTCTAACTCACACAGCACCCCTCCTCCAACTCTACCTAACCATACAGCACCCCTTCTCCCATTCTACCTCACCACACAGCACCCCTTCACCCATTCTACCTCAACATGCAGCACCCCTTCTCTCATTCTACCTCACCATGCAGCACCCCTTCTCCCGTTCTACCTCACCACATAACACCCCTTCTCACATTTTACCTTACCATGCAGCACCCCTTCTCCCATTCTGCCTCACAATGCAGCACCCCTTCTCCCATTGTACCTCAGCACACAGCACCCCTTCTCCCATTCTACCTCACCACGCAGCAACCCTTCTCCCAGTCTACTTCACCACGCAGCAGCCCTTCTCCCATTCTACCTCACCGCACAGTACCCGTTCACCCATTCTACCTCACCATGCAGCACCCCTTCTTCCATTCTACCTCACCATGCAGCACCCCTTCTCCCATTCTACCTCACCACATAGTACCCCTTCTCACATTCTACCTTACCATGCAGCACCCCTTCTCCCATTCTACCTTAGCATGCAGCACCCTTCTCCCATTCCTCCTCTCCGTACAGCACCCCTTCTCCCATTCTACCTCACCATGCAGCAAACCTTCTCCAACTCTACCTAATCACACAGCACCCCTCCTCCCACTCTACCTCACCACACAGCACCCCTCCTCCCACTCTAGCTAACCACACAGCACCCCTTCTCATATTCTACCTCAACACACAGCACCCGTTCACCCATTCTACACCATGCAGCACCTTTTTTCCCATTCTACCTCATCATGCAGCACCCCTTTTCCCATTCTACCTCACCACATAGCACCCCTTCTCACATTCTACCTTACCATGCAGCACCCCTTTTTCCATTCTACCTCACCATGCAGCAAACCTTCTCCCACTCTACCTAATCACACAGCACCCCTTCTCCCATTCTACCTCACCACACAGCACCCCTTCTCCCACTCTAGCTAACCACACAGCACCCCTTCTCATATTATACCTCAACACACAGCACCCCTTCACCCATTCTACACCATGCAGCACCTTTTTTCCCATTCTACCTCATCATGCAGCACCCCTTTTCCCATTCTACCTCACCACATAGCACCCCTTCTCACATTCTACCTTACCATGCAGCACCCCTTCTCCCATTCTTCCTCACCAAGCAGCACCCCTTCTGTCTTTCTACCTCACCATGGAGCACCCCTTCTCCCATTCTACCTCACCATGCAGCACCCTTCTCCCATTCTACCTCACCATGCAGCACCCCTTCTCCCATTCTACCTCACCATGCAGCACCCCTTCTGCCATTCTACCTCACCATGGAGCACCCCTTCTCCTATTCTACCTCTCTATATAGCACCCCTTCTCCCATTCTACCTCACCATGCAGCACTCCTTCTCCCTTTGTACCTCAGCACATGGCACCCCTTGTACCATTGTACCTCACCATGCAGTACCCCTTCTCCCATTCTACCTCATCATGCAGCACCCCTTTTCCCATTCTACCTCACCATGCAGCACCCTTCTCCCATTCTACCTCACCATGCAGCACCCCTTCTCCCATTCTACCTCACCATGCAGCACCCCTTCTGCCATTCTACCTCACCATGGAGCACCCCTTCTCCTATTCTACCTCTCTATATAGCACCCCTTCTCCCATTCTACCTCACCATGCAGCACTCCTTCTCCCTTTGTACCTCAGCACATGGCACCCCTTGTACCATTGTACCTCACCATGCAGTACCCCTTCTCCCATTCTACCTCACCATGGAGCACCCCTTCTCCTATTCTACCTCACCATGCAGCACCCCTTCTCCCATTCTACCTCACCATGCAGCACCCCTTCTCCCATTCTACCTCAGCATGCAGCACCCCTTCTCCCATTCTACCTCACCATGCATCACCCTTTCTCCCATTCTACCTCACCATGCATCACCCTTTCTCCCATTCTACCTCACCATGCAGCACCCCTTCTCCCATTCTACCTCACCATGCAGCACCCCTTCTCCCATTCTACCTCAGCTCACAGCACCCCTTCTCACATTCTACCTTATCATGTAGCACCCCTTCTCCCTATCTACCTTACTATGCAGCACCACTTCTCCCATTCTACCTCACCATGCAGCACCCCTTCTCCCATTGTACCTCAGCACACAGCACCCCTTCACCCATTCTACCTCACCATGCAGCAACCCTTCTCCCATTTGACCTCACCATGCAGCACTCCTTCTCCCATTCTACCTTACCACGCAGCACCCCTTCTACTATTCTACCTCACCACACAGCACCCCTTCTCCCATTCTACCTCACCACACAGCACCCCTTCTCCTATTCTACCTCACCACACAGCACCCCTTCTCACATTCGACCTCACCATGCAACACCCCTTTTCCCATTCTACCTCACCATGCAGCACCCCTTCTGCCATTCTTTCTCAACACTCAGCACCCCTTCTCACATTCTACCTCACCATGCAGCACCCCTTTTCCTATGCTACCTCAGCACCCAGCACCCCTTCTCCCATTCTACCTGAGTACACAGCAACCCTTCTGCCATTCTATCTCAACAGACAGCACCCTTTCTCCCACTCTTCCACACCATGCAGCACCCCTTCTCCCATTCTACCTCACCACACAGCACCCCTTCTCCCATTCTATCTCAACAGGTAGCACTGCTTTTCCCATTCTACCTCACCATGCAGCACCCCTTCTCCCATTCTACCTCACCACACAGCACCCCTTCTCCCATTCTATCTCAACAGGTAGCACCCCTTTTCCCATTCTACCTCACCATGCAGCACCCCTTCTCCCATTCTATCTCAGCATACAGCATCCCTTTTTTAATCTTGCGCTTCTTTTATAATAGAAAGAGTATCTTTGATCCTCTATTCAGTTATATTTACATAAATCATCCTTTGCTTTTTCTGACTTAGGATCACTTGTTCCAAGGGGCTTCTTTGTGCCTTCTGTTTAGGAGACTCCCCTCTCTAGGGCTTTTCTTGCCATAACTGCAGATTCTCCATATCATGTGCTCCACCAGTTTCTCTTGGAGTCTGAAAATATGAAAATCTCACATTTCCTCTCCTACAGACATATTTAAATGAGAGTCATGAAATATCCCTTCTATTTGTTTACTTTAGTCAATCCTATATGCTTTCTTGATTCATGCCCCCACCCCCCCACACACACAGACAGCTCCCCCTAGAATAACAGCTCTCTTTAACACTTTGCAATCTGCTTACTAAACTACACTGCTAAGTATGGAGACCTGGAGTAATTTCAGCTTGGGCATCTGATTTTGATTTTCATCAACCTCTTTTGCTTTCTCATTTCACTTATTTTGTAATATATGCCAAGAGCATTTTATGAGGAATGAGTATTTTTTTACATTAATACTAATAATTCGTTTTTCATAACTTCATAAAAGTTGTTAAAGCTGAAAGCTGAGAATCACTTCATTAGAAAGAATTGCAGTGCTAGTTTATCAGGGCAAATACTCACCTTGTTTCAATTTTTCCATGACAGTATTACCGACTGCAGCAAATATTGCGCCTGCCACACCTGTAATGAGAAATGAATATGTCCATTAACTGCTTCTTTTACTTAAAGCATCACTGAGATATAATTAGCTTTCTTTGCATTTAATCTTAATAAGTCTTCTGTTTCCATGGTTGATTACAAGTAGTTATAAAAAAGATGCATGCATGTGGTTTATGTTAAGTGTAGGAAACTGCAATGCAGAAAGTTATTTCGCAACTATGACATCATCCTTATCCAAACAACATTCATTGAGAATTGAAGACAGTGTGTTTATCAAGCACACTTAATTTCTTAATTCATGCATAATTAATCGGTTATGGGGCAGTGATTTTTCACATGTTTGTGATATACTGCAATTATAATAAAGCAAATGCTTTTATTAATTATTTATTTATGTATTTATTTATTTACTTACTCACACATCACTCCGTCAAGCTAGAATCATTTATATCTTTGTAGGCCATATCTATCAGACACATGGCCAGCTACAAGCCAGAGACCAGAATAAAGCAATATACTTCAGTTGTGTTCTGACCCTTACCTTGAATGAAGTCACATGTTCTAGAAATTAAACAAACACTCACTTCATTTTTTTCAGATTTCAAAAGCCCTAAAAGAGGAACTATGTATTATAATATATAATATGCTATATATTGTATATTATATTATATTATACATATTATATGCCTCACTACATTTACACTTTCTCTTCTCATGTATTACATCAATAAATCTTTCCTCTAGTACTTTTCAGATGCTAATGTACATGTCTCAGTGCAAAATGATGAGTGTTTATTACTTTTCATGATTTTGTAGAAGATGAATTATGTATTAAAAAACAGTAATCCTTTATTAGAATTCATGGTATAATACAATAGTCACTGTAGTATAAATGCCTGGTCTATATACTACTACTACTACAAGAATTGCAACCTATTGCCAACCTTGCACTGATTAACCCTACAACTGCTTTTGAATTATTACTTTCTTAATATAAATTACTGTGTGACCAACTTCTTAAATCACTTTGCATTCTTTTTTCAGTCAGTATTTTTAATCTGGCTGTAAACCCAGGTTGTTCTTCTTTTGGCTTTTCCAGGTTAGGGGTCGCCACAGCGGAACTCCAGTCCGCTAATGATTGGCAGTAGATTTCTATGGCGCTGAGGTGCCAGCTCGAAGCCCAACCTTAAACGAAGGCACGCCCATGCACGCATGTCTTTCGAATGCCACATGACCGTGGGGAGGACATGCAGACTCCACACAGAAGGTGCTCCAGCTGAGAATCGAATGGGAGAACCTCTTGCTTTGAGGCGACAATGCTACCGCTGCACCACCACAAGTCTAAAATGAATTAGCGGTTGACCAAGTCAACAAATAAACAATGAGCAACTGCAATCCTTTATATTTATTTACTCATTTTATATCTGGTCTCAAAGCAACTCAATGGTAAGGACCACCTTCTCACAGCTCAAGGTCTGAGGTTTAGTCCTGACCTCTGGTCATTGTGAGTGTGCAATTTGCATGTTTTCATCTGCCAACATGGATTTTCCCCAGGTATTACAGTTTCCATCCAAAAATATGCTGGTTTATTGGCTACTCTGAACTGTACAGATATATTGCATTCAACCTTATTCTTGTAACCAGGGTTATGGTTGAAAAGTGACCAGGACACAGCAGATCACATACCAGGTTAAAAAGCATTTTAAATTACACTATCCTTCCAAGAAAATGTCTCTTTCTTAAGCAATTTATGTACATAAAAGACACAAAATGATATTTTTCTGCAAGATGTGTTCACTGGTAAAGGCAATAAAAAATGTTCGATATTTTGACTCCTTGGTCTTTGACTCTATAGTCTTACTAGGTGATGATGTCAAGTCAGATACGGTGGACCATATCAAAGCTTCACTGTTTCTAATTTAGCTGAAGATACATGGTCAAAAATCAGCGGACTTTAACATCGATCATCTAAATATAGGTTATAGTAAAAATGAAGCTCACTTGCTATATAACTGGACAGCATCAGATGCCATAACCATTTTCGAAGCATGGCTTAAACATGACAGAAGACACTCAAATATTTCCTGCAGGAAATTGTAGCCTGTAATTTGCATGAATTCATGTTCTTCAGTACTAGGTCACTGACAGCACTTTACCACGTAATCTAAAGAAGGCAACATGAGACTACAGAAAAGGAAAATACCAGAAAGTCCTTCTTCATCCAGATTATTACTAAATCAGTGCACCACAAAGATTTCATTGGCTTTCAGGGACTAGGTCTGAAAACAGTCAGTCCTAGAGGTTTTCATGTTACAGCTGCCTGAGCTTCAGTTCTATTGAAGTATCAGAGTGTCTGTTTTTGATTGGCTGGATTCTGCTTGGTGTATAGGCTGGATTTTGATTGGCTAGCTTCTGTTGAACTAGAGCCTTGCAGACTTGAAAAGAACAGAGGTTTGCAGAGTCTGGTGTTCTTTAGTGCTGGGCTGCTGACTGCCCTTCAAATATATCCTGTTGTCAGGAACTGAATTATAAAATCCTGTGGAAACTATGGAAAGTCCAATGCATTAGAAAACTAATGCAAACTGAGGCTGAAGATGTAACAAACTTACTGACTGATAAATTTAGCTCTAACTTTACCCCTTTCTCTTCTCCGTCTGTTCATCAAGATAGATCTGAAACTGGCTCTCCTCCAGCTGTCACACAAGACCAAGTCCTAAATGTGCTATCAAAAGCAAAAAATACTGCATCAATGAGCCTGACAGTATTGCTGGGTACATCTTAAATGACATGAAGTATAATTTTACTGTACCCCTAGCAACACTGTTCAATCTTAGTCTGCATATGCAGATTTTGTACCAGGTGACTGGAGAACAACTATAGTTATTTCCCTGCATACCGGAGGACCTTACACAGACTCAGGTAATTATAGACCCATAAGCCTGACCAGCCTTATATGCAAAGCCATAGAATGACTCATCATGGGGCTAATCTATAAAGACATAGAAAACCTCCAACACTGGACCCATCTCAGTTTGGATTCATCAAGGCAGGTCATGCTTACTCAGCCTGGTGGATTTTTTGTCATGGTCACCAAAGCAATGGATGAATGCAAAATAGTACACATTGCATACCTTTGTATGGCCAAACCTTTTGACTAAATAAAGTAGGAATAAAACCCTGTGTCACCAGCTAGATTGCCAATAGGGTCACAGATAGGATGGAGAAAATCAAAATGGAGGAAGTTACCACCAAAAAGAGACAAGTTGCCAGTGGTGGATTCCTCCAGGGTTCTGTACTGGGACCTCTCTTGTTTGGCATCTACTTTTCTGAAGTTAAAGCCAGTACCAAAGAGCCCTGGCTGACTAAGTTTCCTGATGACTGCAAGCCAGGAGCAGTCATTGAATCCCCAAATGACTTAGCCATCTTGTGGGAAGGTTTGTCCCAATTAAATAACTGGTGTCAAAATTATGGACAGAAACTAAACGCCAAAAATGCATCATTGTATTCTTTGGGAAGTCATCTGCCACAGGAAGCTATCACATTGACAATACACCCCTAACAGCTGATCCAGTTGTTTGGGAATTGGGAACTTATGTCGATAGTGACCTAAATTTTGACCAGCATGTGTCTATTGTTGCAAGAAAGTCCTTCTGTATTGCATAGCTTATAAACAAAGGGATTGTGTCTTGATCTAGGGCTGTCATTGTTCCCTTATTAATCCAGTCATTGAATATATGCCCCTTTTGGTATGCATCTGTCCAGACACATGCAACAAGTGAAAGATTTAGTGAACATCACTAAAAAGATACAAGGCCTAAATAGCATGTCCTACATGGACTGATTTAAAGCTCTCTCATTATACTCTGTATCCAATAGACTACTAAGAGGTGACCTGTGCCTGGCATACAAGGCATCCTGCAACCCATTACTAATGGATGTTCTGCACATCAGCTAGTCAAATGGCATCAGAAATACTCAGTCTAGGATCTGAACCTCTTCTGCAACATCAACATAACAGTTTGGAGGGACAAGTAAATCTTGCAGAGGATACCACTGCTCTGGAACAAACTCCCCATCCACATAAAACAAACTTCATCCCTGTCCATATTCAAGTGCAATTTGGATCTATTGATAGGAATCAGAAAATTTACCCCAGGACTGCCCTCTGTTCTACTAATGGACAGAGGCAGCTCCTAATTGATTTATTCTATGCATGGGTCCCCTTAGATCATCTATGATATGATTACAGTTATTCTATTTAGGAGTAATATATAATTATCAACCATGGGATGGGTAAGGCTGATCTCTAACCAAATGGGATAGGTTCATTTAAGTACAAAAAGGGAAACTGACTAGGCTTAAAATGGCTTACATGGGCAGCTAGCCTAGTACTTACCTATGAACCTATGAATTAACACATCCCATTGAAATTGATAAGAAATAGTAATAAAGAAAAAAACTGAAAAAATGGATAAATAGAATATGTAGGATTCTAACTTGTACGATGAAAGATTTATTATGTACTGTAGAACCAAGGCAATTATTTCATGTCTTGTGGTTTGCCATTTATCACAAAACGTAGCAGCTCTAGTCTCCACATACTTTGTGAATCTGCACTTAGGGAAATACACAATATGCCTTCTTCCTCTCCCTGTACCTTAATAAATGAGCTATAATAATACTCAGTTTTGCAGGCTTGGACACTGTTCTCCTCTCTGTAAGTAATGTGTGATGTCATATGGCTTTCTTTAATTTGTCCTAATTAAAGTTGTTGTCTAATCACTTTTGTGATGTTGAGTACACCTTGTGGGGGATGTTGTTGCATTGCCACTGTACCAAAATGGATTGATTAGATTATATAATTTTCTTAATTATATCAAGTAATTTGTCCTTTACTTTAGCGTGTATGTAATGTTCCCCACTTTGATGCTGCTTTCCTTTATTTAATCTACATGGATGCACTGTACTTCTGCTTTTTATGACAACATGACGATTCTACTCTTATGTCTTGCATAACAGGTATGTCAGAATACTGTTACGATATAACATATTTCCACATTGGTGTATCTCCCTACATGTACTAGTCCACTGAAATGCTGTATATCACAATCCTCTCTGAAAATAGGTTGTTTCTTGTAGGACCACTGACTAACAACATATAAATATGTAAATTAGACAGTGTACTTTAAGCAACTGGTGCAGCGGTAGCATTGTTGCCTCACAGCAAGAGGTTCTCCCGTTCAATTCTCGGCTGGAGTGCAGGGAGTGCCTTCTGAGTGCAGTCTGCATGTCCTCCCTGTGGGTCGAGTGGCATTCCAAAAGACATACGTGTATGGGCATGCCTTCGTTAAAGGTTGGGCGTCGAGCTAGCAACTCAGCACCATGAAAATCTACTGCCAATCATTAGCGGACCGGCGTTCCACTGTGGTGACTCCTAACTGGGAAAAGCCAAAAGACAAACTTTAAGCAAATGACCAGAAAATATTTTCAGAATTTAAAACCTGCCCCTGTGGCTTTATGTAATATGATGATGCTTGTAAATGTTACCTTGTAACCAATGACTACAGCTTCTCAGCAGCCATGTATTTCCTTTACATATAGCTACTCCTTCATTTCATGGCCACCTTCGCTCGCCTCTGTTTCTGTCTTTCCCCATTCCTTCTAATGCTTCATCACAACATCCTCCATCATCTATCCTTAAATCCTTTTGTTTAGCCTTTGTTATTCCCATTCCAGCTTTTGTGCTATCACTTTATTAATGTCTGTTCTTTCCTCATAACTTGATACCACCATACCATGTGTCACTCTTCCAATTTATTTCTCACACCACCATCTTTTCAACATTTGACTTCTTTAACTGTTATATTTTCACACTTTCTGAAAAAGAGATTCCAGAATTTGAATTAGGTACAGGGAATTTTGTGGAATTCTGCATTATATGCTAGACTGCTTACTCAGTAGAACTTGTCTTTCTTTTCATATTTACTAATGAGAAGTTATGTACCTACCATAGCATTCCATGTTAGTTGTCTTCTTCTCGCCTTCTTTCTTGCTGGATGGGTTCGGAGCTGATCCTTGGCTCCGACTCAGCCTATACTAAAGCTCGAGAGCTATTTTTACCGGCTCGAGGCTACTCTGTATCCCACAATGCTAGGCGCTAACTACCCAGATCTCGTTTGATAGATAACATCATAGCAGTTCTGATCCCAGAACAAAGGAGAAAGAGGAATACCTATATATATATAACATACCCAGAAAAAGGGCAACCATGGGAGTCCAAGCTGGGATGAAAGAAGGCCCAGAAAAATCCTTTCGGTCTATCCAGGCTAGGGGGTTGGAGGGTGGGACGCAAGAAAGAAGGCGAGAAGAAGACAACTAACAATGAACGTTATGGTAGGTACATAACTTCCCAATGTTAAGTTGTCAATCTCGCCTTCATTCTTGCTGGATGGGACTGCGTCCCTAGCACCTCAGCCCTGGGTGGCTCATCGGAACAGACTCTTGAGGACGGTGGAACCAAAGTTAGCTCGGCTTCTGGAGGCCATGTCCAGTTTGTAATGAGAAATAAAGGTATGAGGAGAGGCCCATGTGGCTGCCGCACAAATGGAGTCTATAGGTAACCTAGCCTGAAAAGCTATTGACGTAGCTAAGGCTCTAGTTGAGTGGGCTCTAGGTTTTGAAGGAAGTTCTTTTTTTTTTTTTCAAAACAGGTTTATTGTTTTAACATATAAGAGAAATATCATAACAATTTTATACAAGTAATTAAAAATAGGTATTATTATAATATTCAACAAAACAACTAAAGTATTTACAAAGACATCCACTACAATCAGATCAATTAATTAAACTAAAATACCATGCTATTGAAATTAAAATTTTTTTAACAAATTTTGTAAATTATCCCATACAATAAAATAAGATGTTTTTCTATTTGTTCTAGTCCTAATTGTGTTTATTTCCATATGGCACACTATATTCATAACATTTTTAAATTCATTGAACGAAGGAGGTGTATCTGAAATCCAATTTCTAGTTATTATTTTCCTAGCCACTGCTAGAATAGACCATAACAAGGGAAGCTTAAACTTTTTAACACTTTGAGGTACAGGTGTGTTGAATAATATAAGAGATTTAGAAATAATGAAATTATCTGTAAAAGAGCCTGCAAAAATTCATTAATTGACTTCCAGTATTCTTTCAATTTTATACAGTCATAAAACATATGAGCCCAGTCAGCATTAATTTCTACATTACATCTCTTACATAGATTATCTTTATTATTTATTTTATTCATCATCAAAGGTGTATAAAAAGATCTATGTGAAAATTTCCATGTATAAAGTCTCCAGACAATGGAAGACGTAGTTCTATAAGCAGATTCCAATATATATTGTTTATCTTGTTGATTTGGTGGGTCCCCATTAATAGAAGTGAAATAATTCCAGTATGAATCTACACTGTAAAAAGTTTCTTGTCTGATAACTTTATGTATGTATGAAAGCTTACCTTTATCAGAAACTTTATGTTGTAAATTTAATATCAAGTAATCAATCAGTGTTGGAATAGATTCTTTAACAGTTATAGACATTAAATCTATTTTATTAATGAGATGTTGTCTAAAGGTCTGAACATCTAACCAGCAAGTTTCTCTTAGATCAAATTCTTGTTTTAAGAAATCTAGATTTTTAACTTTATTATCAGATATCAACTGATACCAGTACTTTAGATCATTATCTATAGCTAAATTAGTTCCTTCAGAAGTAGATGACAAAAGCATACCCTGAGTATACATTATAGGAAATACAATAAAATTCCATTCCCTATACTTAGGGTGCATGAATATAAAGTTACGATAACTAATAATAATATTTAATGGGTAACAAACCATATGTTTAGGTGTAATAGGTGAAGTACAAAATTCCTTTAGTAACCATAACATGAAGTTAATTACAATCATATTTTTATGTGTTAAGGAGATTTTCATGAAGTGTATACTAATTAGCTCCCAATAATCTTTCCATTTTGTGACATATGACTGATCTATTAATAAAGTAATAACTTTTACAATAGAAGAGATAGTATATAAATTAAAGTCTGGAAAAGAAATACCCCCTTGAGACCAGCTATTAGTATGTTTCTTTAATGCAATCCTAGGTCTATTAGGTGCCCATAAGAAATTTAACATTAGTGTGTTCAGTTTCTTGATAATTATTTTTGTAGGTGGAAGTATTATTGATTGTATTAAGTATAAAATCTTGGGGAATATTATCATTTTAATAATTGTAAGTCTCTCCTCCATAGTAAAAAACATATTATTCCAGGTATTAAAAAAATTTGTATATTAAGAAAACAGGTATTATAATTATTATATATAATAGATTTAATATCTTTAGATAGTATTATACCTAAATAAGTTATCTGACCTGAATTGGGTACATATTTAGTAAAATCACTAATGAGAATATTTTTTCGTGTATATATAGGTAGTATTTTAGTTTTTTCTTCATTGAATATTAAACCAGAAATACTTTTAAAATTCATCATGTTATCAAATAGAGACTGTATAGAAGAATTAGATCCTGCTGATGTAATTAGAACATCATCTGCAAAAGTTGAATTCTGGATGTTGTATTTTCATCTATTTCAAAACCCTCTATGTCAGTACTGTTTCTGATCAAATTAGCCCAAGGCTCCATTACTAAAGTGAATAATAGTGGAGAAAGTGGACATCCTTGTTTTGTACCTTTAAGAATGGGTATTTTTGTGAAACATATGTTCCTACCTTAATATAAGCCAACGTTCCTTTGTATAAATGTTCAATTAGATTTACAAATGCATCCGAGAAGTTTGTGCACTTCATTAAGGTAAACAGATAGTCCCAACTTACTGAATCAAATGCTGAACTTATATCAAGACTAATAAGTGTTAAATCTTTCTTTTTCCTATTTGCAAAATCTGTTAATGTTAAAGTTCTTCTTATATTATCAAAAGTATTTCTATTTACAATGAAGCCTGTCTGATCTATATCTATAATGCCGGGAATGATTGTCTTCAATCTATCAGCAAAGATATTCATAAACATTTTATAATCAACATTAAGTAATGAGATGGGCCGATATGAAGAACATCTAGTTGGATCTTTATTAGGTTTTAAAATTGGCGAAATAAATGTATATTGCCAAGATGGGGGTTATTAACTCAGTTTGGGCCAAAATAAAACCTTATGTATTAATGAATATGTATTTTTAGAAAGGATTTTATATATCTCTGGTATAATACCATCATTACCCAGTGCTTTGTTTGATTTAAGCTTATTTATTTGTGTAATAACTTCTGTATATGAAATACTCTTGTCCAATAGTTTAATCTGTTGTTTATTAAGCTTTTTATTCATATTTGTGGTTATAAACTCCTTTATTTTATCTTTAGGTTCCATGTTAATATTATTATGGTTAATTTTGTGAAAGTGATTTTTAAATTCATCTAGTATTTCTGGTATACTAGAAACATTCTTCTTTTTCCTTAGAGAAAAGATTTCTTTGTTATGGTTTTGTTTATTCAACCCTTTTGTTTTATTTTTAAGTCTATGTAAGTATTTGGGGCTTATTGAATAAGACAAAAACTTGTATTTCTCTAAAGTTATTTTAACTTTATGAGTTAAAATTTCTTTGTATTTCTCATTTAGTTTGTTTATTTCTTCAATAACTTTCTTGTCCATAATATTTTCTTTATTATTATGTTTATAAGAGTCTAATTTACTTTGAATATCTAACAATTCCTTATCCCAAGATTTCCTTTTATTATTATACCATCTGATACTTTGTCCATATAGATATGATTTTAAGGCATCCCAAACATAAACAATGGAGACTTCAGGAGTGTTATTTATGTCTAAAAATGTTTTACTTCTGAAAGTATATATTCTTTATAGTCTTTTAGTTGAGTTAAGTATGTTGGTATCCTTTTGATCTGAACATTATGAGTATTTTTATCATGAATTCAAAACAATTGAATTATGATCAGATATAGGACATGAAATGATTTTGGAATTAATTAAATCTGTTACCATCTGGTTAGAAATAAAGACCCTATCTTTTTTTGAATAAGTTTTGTATCTGTTAGAAAAAAGGTGTATGGTAATGATTTTGAATCTATCTGATTATTAATATCATTCAAATGATAAGAATTAGCAAAATCCTTTAAATGTTTTGCATTAGATGTAATTCTTCTCTTTCCTATAGTAGTAGTATCACTTTCATGTAGTATACAATTAAAGTCACCAGCTAAAATAATATCTCCTATGGAGAATGATATGATCTTATCAAGATGATGTTTCACTGTATTAATACCAATTCCAGGTATCCAATATACATTAATTAAAGTGTAAGTCTTCCCATTAATTTGTATTGTAACCATACAAAACATTCCTTTGTCATCCTGATAAGACTTAATGGTTTTAGGAATGGGCATACTTTTATTCCATAAAATAGCCACTCCTCTTTTTCTGAGTGTGCTCTGAACTAACCAATACTGTATATTTGTTTGTGGCTAGTTTATCAATATCTTTTTCAAGAGATGGGTTTCTTGTAGGAAGACTAAGTTGGCCTTATGTAAATTAATGTATCTTATTAGGCTTGCCCTTTTACATGGATTATTCAATCCATTAATGTTTAAAGAAATTCCTTTTAAAGATGTCATTTGGCATTTTTAAAACTTAAGAATCTTATGATCAAAATAACAAATAACAAGATAAGTAATGTTACATCTCCTCCTTTAGGTGTACCTTTAAATATAGCTGTATTTATTGAATCTCTTATGGGATTTCGATAGGATTCAATTTTGTTTGTAGTGACAATGAATGTACAAAATATATTGTGGATGTCAAAACTATATACAAATAACAATGAACAAGTGAAATTAATGTAAGGATTAAACCTTGCATCCAGCCTGGAGTTATAAACTCCAACTTAGAGTAGTATTTACCACTCAAGTTAACCCCCTACCCTAAGCAGCAGTACGTCAGTTACCACCTTATCAATTTAATACTAGTTATATTTAACTGAAGTTAACAGTTTTCAATTCAATTATCTAGCAAGACAAGACTACACATTTGGTAAAACAGCATCATATAAACTAAAATAAACCTTTTTTTTTTTTTTTTTTTTTTTTAAAACTGTTCATACTACTATATACATCCATGTAATATAAAACACTTGTATTCAAATAGCATTCAAATAATCTTGATGTTAGAAATCAAGAGGAGAGAAAAATAAGTTCTAACATTCATTTAAATCAAAAACTTTGGCTAATATGATTCAGACATTACATATATTAGGATGCATCTATTTTCTGTCATGTAAATACAGTTAACAGCTTCCAAAAACCTTGAATTGCTTGTATATGAGCATTTACTCAAACTCATTATTGCCAATAGAATAAAATATTGTATTCATAGAAATTGTTATAAATCATACTTCATAGTTAAGCAGATTCTCAGAAACATTTATATACATATCTACATGCACACACACACACACACACACACACACACATATATATATATATATATATATATATATATATATATATATATATACACATACACACACACATACACACACATATACACATATATATATATATATATATATATATATATATATATATATATATATATATACACATGCATACACACACACACACACACACATACACACGCACATACACACACATACACACACACACACACACACACACACACACACACACACACACACACACACACACACACACATACACACAAACACACACACACACATACACACACACACATACACACACACACACACACATACATATATATATATATATATATCTGATCTCACTGAGTTGTATCTTTACTGAGCACTATCTTACATTGCTGTCCCTTCAATAAATCTGTATGCTTTATACAAAATAATGCACAGCAAACACATTTTAGTAACCAGATTTTACAAACATGCTATACTACTGCTTTAAAATATATCACATGACAATTTCTTCCAGTATAGAGTTATAAAATTATTTATGCTTGTCAATCAGATGAATTAAATGAGTTATAGTAATGTATATGTTTGGGACATAGGTTTTTAACTTTGAAGGAAGTTCTTGACTCCTCAGTTCATAGATGAAAGTAATCACAGAGGCCAACCATCTGGAAAGGGTTACTTTGGAAACTGGAAGGCCTTTCTTCCCTTCCGCATAAGACAGGAAGAGCTGCTCAGATTTCCTAACTTGCTTGGTTCTGTCCAGGTAGTAATGGAGTTGACAATGAACATCCAAAAAATGCAACTTTTGTTCCGCTCTGTTGGAGTAATTAGGGAAGAAAACTGGGAGATCGATAGTCTGGTTTAGATTTGCCTCAGAAGATATCTTGGGTAAAAAAGATGGGTTAGTTCTGAGGGACACTCTATCTTTATGGAAAACCAGATAAGGAGGACGAACGCAAAGGGCGTGAAGCTCCGAGACTCTCCTCGTGGAAGTTATGGCCACTAGAAATAGAGTTTTCCATGAGAGTAACTTCAAGGAACAGGAAGCCGCAGGTTCAAAGGGAGGGAGAATCAAAGAGGTTAAAACCAGATTCAAATCCCACTGTGGTGGGGGATCTCTGATTGGGGGCTTAAGTAAAAAGATACCTTTAAGGAAGGCTTTACAAAGTTTATGGGACATAACAGTGGAGTCCGACAGGCCAACATGAAAATTTGAAATGGCCGCTAACTGAACTCTGATAGAGGACGAAGAAGAACCTGATTGAAAAAGTTCAGCCAAGAAATCTAGGACTGATTGGATAGGTGCCGTGAAAGGCTCCATGTTTCTAGTCTCTGCCCAGAAGGAGAAACGTTTCCATTTGCGAGCATAAATCCTCCTGGTAGAAGATTTGTGGGAAGTTAGAATTATGTCACGCACCGAATGGGAAATAAAGGGAAGCCTGGCTAAGGTTGGAAGTGGGGCAACCAAGCTGTGAGGTTGAGAGAGGAGGGAGTGGTGCAGCTCGCCCGACTGATGGGTCAAGAGGTCTGGCACTGGGTCCAGATGCCAGGGCTGTTCCAAGAGGTAACGATGCAGGAACGGAAACCAGATTTGTTGAGGCCAGTAAGGGGCAATGAGGATCATTGTGGATCTCAGTGCAGTAGCTTTCTGAATCAGCTGTGTGATTAATGGAAAGGGGGGAAAAGTGTACAGAAGACCCCAGGGCCAATTGTGGACTAGAGCATCTCTGGGGGGGTGGTCGGGAAGAGGGAAGAGAGTGAAGAAGTCATGGCACTTGCTGTTTTGAGGTGTTGTGAAAAGATCGCAGCAAGGCTGACCCCATCTTTGGAAAATCTCTTCCACTACTGACTGCTTGAGAGACCACTCGTGCGGCATGAGAATGGCTCTGCTCAGCCTGTCCACTATTATGTTGGACTTCCCGGGGATATGCGTTGCTATCAGAAACCGCTGAGAAGAGATCGCCCACTGCCAAAGTCTGAGTGCTTCTCGACACAAGGGGTAGGACTTGGTTCTGCCCTGCTTGTTGATGTACCACACTACGGACATATTGTCCGTCTGAACTGCAGTAGTCCCTATGGAAAGAGAGTCCTGAAGGGCTTGCAACGCTAAAAGTACTGCTCTCATCTCCAGGACATTTATGTGCAGGTGGCACTCGAAAAGTTACCATGTGCCCTGGACTGTCCTGACCTGAAAATGCCCCCCCCACCCGATCAGGGAGGCGTCCGTTGTCACCGTAGCAACCGGGGGGGGAGAACAAAGGGTCTGCCCTGAATGACTTGAAGGGAGACCATCCACCAAGACAGGTGTTTCTTGCATGATTGGGTGATTAAAATGCTGTGTGACATTGGAAGTTGTTGAAAAGACCACTGGGAAAAGAGCATCCACTGAAGGATCCGCATGTGAAAACGAGCTAGGGGAAGTAACGTAATGGCTGCTGCCATGAGACCTAAAGTCTTCAGTACAAACCTGGCCTGGATTCTGTTGCTCTGAAGAAGGATGTGAACGTGTGCGCGAATATCTGAAATTCTATGTGCGGTTAGTTTTGCGGACAGTTCGGTTGTGTCCAATATGGCGCCTATGAAAGTAATAGACTGACAAGGTGACAAGGCAGCCTTTTTGAAATTTATGGAGATACCTAGCTTTTTGCAAGTTTGAATGGTGTAATCTCTGGACTGAAGAAGTTGAAGCCTGGTGGTGGCGGTAAGGAGCCAGTCGTCCAGATATTGAAACACCTGGAATCCTTGACGTCTCAGATGAGCCGTGACCACTGCCATGCATTTGGTAAACACCCGGGGGGCTGTAGTGAGACCAAAGGACAGGGCCCTGAACTGGTAGTGACTGGCCCCCAGCCAGAAGCGGAGAAACCTCCTTCAGCGCCTGTGCATCTTGATGTGGTAGTACGCATCCTGAAGGTCTATAGAGCACATCCAATTGTCCTGGCCCAAAAAGCGTAGAATGGACTGTAGCGTGACCATCCAGAACTTCGTTCTTTGGACAGACCTGTTTAGCCTGCTGAGATCCAAAATTGGTCTCCAGTCCCCTATCTTTTTTGGTACCAAAAAGAACTTGGAGTAGATTCCGGATCCTTGCTGGTCTGCTGGGACTGGTTGGATGGCTCTTTTTCTTAGCAGTTTTGAGATTTCTAATACTGCTTGTTCCCTTAGACCAGGTGGAACATCTGGAAGGGGCCTTTTTGGCTGTGTTGGGGTGTGGGCAAAGGGAATTTCGTAACCCTCAGATATGATAGACCGTACCCATCTGTCTTGGGTGAGGGAAAGCCAGGCTTCTGGGTACAGTGATAATCTTCCCCCGACTGCCTCCGAAGGCAGACAGTCGGGCAGCATCTCAGGGATGCTGGAAGGGCTGGCCAGAGACAGCTTCTCTGCTACCCTGATTCTGTGGACCCCCTCTGCCCCTAGGGTGGCATCTGTTATTGTCCCCCCCTGCCTCTAGAGGGGAACTCACCTCGTGCATCAGGCGCGACTCCCTGTGGTTTGTGAAACCACATTTTTCCACCATTCTGACCCTTTGGGTATAGTCTAGACGGGGTGGAAAAATGGACTCCCATGACAGAGAGAGCCTTGCCATCCTGTTCGCATCTGGTCAAAGTATCCTTCACCTGAGGTCCGAACAACGCCGAACCATCAAAGGGGGAGTTAGTGAAGGACGCCTTGAAGGGGTCAGCAAAGTTACAAAGCCACATCCAGGCATGACGCCTTAAGGCCACGCCTGTGCCTGCAGCCTTACTCACCCCATCGGCTGCATAGGAAATAAGTCGCATGGAGGAGTTAACAATCGAGTTCAGAGTTGCCATCTGGGAGTTGATTTTGTCTTGAGACCCCGCAGCTGTTGGATCCTGTAATGTATCACCCATTTCTTTGAGCATGTCTCTTTGAAGGCGGGTGAAATGACAAAAGTAATTCAGCGACCGCATGGTAAAGGTCGCTGAAGAAAACATCTGCTTGCCGTACCTATCCATAGTCCTAGATTCCTTATTAGGAGGATGGATCGGTACTGAAGGATCAGCCAGTTCCTTCTTAGTGGCTGCCGCCACCACCATGGCATCAACAGGGACACCCTTGGTTAAAAACTGCTTATCAGAAGGGGCTGTGAAAAAATTTTGAAGGCCTCCGTGGGGTAGGTTCCATCGTGTCAGGGGCCGTCCATGCCTTCCGTGCCACCACTTCCATGAGTGGGTCAAAGGGCGGAGACACCCAGGAGGTGGAAGGGCGAGAAACAAAAGCCTCTAGGTAAACCGACTCATCCTCGGAAGGATTGAGGGTAGACCAGTTCCCCCTCTGCTTGAGGATCTCAAGGATGTCAGAAAAAGAGACATCCTCAGAGGGGGACCGTGGGGACCCTTCCAACTCATCCAAGTCGGTATCGGATGTGACGGACTCAGGAGAGTCCACATGCTTCCTCTTGCATTTCCTTTTCTGAGGGGGCTCCCCTGATGGATCAGGGGAGGCCTCGGAAGAGGAGGATGCTCCCAGTGGGGGCACCTGAGGCATTGGATCTCTGCGGTCGGGGTCGAGAGGATGGGTAGAGACCGTAGCAGGCACAACAGTGGTAGGAGCTGAGGGAGCTGACCGAGGAGCAGGCACAGGGGCCAGCACACTCCTCATGACCTCAAAGGCACCTCTATCAGACAGGGAAGAAGGTCCCTGCTCTGAAGAGATAAGGATCCCTCCCGGCAACGAGAGGGACGGCTCCGAGGCCAATGTCAGGGCTGAACTCACCTGCGCCGAGGCTCCGAGAGGGAGAACGGGGTCGGACAAGGGTCTGATGCCACTCGCCCCCTTGGATCCGATGAGGGAGTCCCAACACCCAGATCCCTCCAAGGATGGAACCATGGAAGAGATCGGAGCCAACGACGGAGCCAAAAGATGTGGTATCGGCTCCGACGTGTCGACGGTACCGGCTCCCACGAACTCCGGCTCCAAGCTCAGAGGAAGAGTCGGAGGAGGAATCGACGATGGAATGGGGATAGCCACTGTCTGTTGAGAAGGGCTCTGAAGCATCTGGGCCAGTGCCTGCGACTTAAGGAGTCTGCTAATCACCCTCTCGAGGTCGTGTTCCGAAAGCCTGGAAGACCGAGAGGATTGGGACCGATGGCTCCGCTCCGAAAGCAAAGGAGATCTCGGAGCCGAATGGACTGACTCCAAAGAAGGAGACCTGGAGTGCTTACAGGTCGCAGATGGTTCCGAAGCAATGATCAGAGCCGACTGAGTCTTGGGAGAATCGGCTCCAGCCAGAGCCAACATAGGAACACTAAGAGCACCACTAGTCGAAGGCTCGGTTCTTGGAGCCGACGGTTTTGTGGGCTTCGAAGGTTTGCCCGATGAAGACTTGGTTGGGAAACCTTCAGATTGCAACAAGCCTCGTAAAATAAGCTTGTTTCTGCATTCCTGCAGGACTCTTGGACTGAATGCATGGCAGACAGAACAAGAGTCCTGCAGGTGCAGAGCGCCCAGGCAATAAACACAAGAAGTATGACCGTCTGTCAGAGACATCTTCTGACAGCATGAGTCACACTTCTTGAAGCTTGAAACCCTGGAATCCTTAGACATCCTGACAGGGATGACAAGTCACACCCACACAAACAAACACCCACACTCAAACTTACTCAGTCTAGTCACACACGCACACACAAAGACTGAGACTATTTAGACTGACAAATAGAGAATTTTAAGCTAAATTTAACTAATTTAAACTTAAGATTAAGCTAAGATTTAAACTAAAAATTAGCCCGAAGGCCTAGTAATCTACGGAGTGGGGTAGGTAACGAGTAGTAGTTAGAAGCAAACCCGAAAAGGAGCTATCTAAGGTGGGGATACACTAGAGGGGTAAAGTGGATCTAATAGAAAACTATTACTACAAAGGGGAAGAAAAAAACCTTACCAGAAGAGATTTTTATAAATCTAACCTGAGATCTGGCAAAAACGCAACCTCGCAGCTGAAGCGGCAAACGAGATCTGGGTAGTTAGTGCCTAGCCTTGTGGGATACAGGGTAGCCTCGAGCCGGTAAAAATAGCTCTCGAGCTTTAGTATAGGCCGAGTCAGAGCCGAGGATCAGCTCCGAACCCATCCAGCAAGAATGAAGGCGAGATTGACAACTTAATATTTGTTCTTTCACCACGCGTTTGCATTTACAGTTTGCTTTAATTTTGCTAATATATGAATGAAATGATAATGCAGTTGTGATAATAAATAAAAAGTGCACTTTACAATGATGTTATTCTTGGAATTTTTGCTCATGAAAATGGAATTTCATGATTTTATAAACATAAATCAGTGTCATTGCTTTCCCCCATAACTTATGTAAATATCACATAGGGTCATAAAATTAGTTTTCATGTGCGTTCTTGCCTTAGATCTACCCCCCCCCCATTAATTTAGCTGTGTGGACGTCATGTCTTTCAATTGTCCATCAATTTTATGAGTACAAATTCACATGATTCTGATACCCAGGTTAATTATATATTGAATCTAGTATAAGTGCTTTGATTTTAAGGTTATTTCCCTTCCTGTTTTCTCTGCTATACAGACTGTACATAAAAAATGGTTAGTTTTTTAATTACAGTTTTCTTGGAGCATTTGTCTATTGGTTTAAATTGAAATTAAGGTTTGACCCATTGGATATACCTGACCACCAAAACAATGAAATGTATATATAACTTATATTTGTGTTGGCATGGTTTTCATGAATGCCTTCTGAAGGAAATATCTGGACTTTCAGTTGCTTGTAGTAAGCAGTCCTTGACCCATTTCAGTCATTCTCAACTGCTGCTGAACTCTTCTGTAGATCTGCAGTCCCTCGCCACTCTCAATATACATTTCACAGCACCACAACTGCTCTTAATATTAACTGTTTTCTAATGGTGGACTTTATATCTATCTACCTGAAGTCCCCTTCCTCTTTAATTTTATATCACCTACCTAGCCCCAGTGGTTCTGCATGTCCATGTTTTTAGTTTTTTTCATCAATATATAAATCCTACTGGTGTGAACCTTCCCTCAAAAAACACATTCTGCATTCCCCTTTGTACCATGTTACTTAGCAGTACAATGGCTTTTATATTACCTATTTATGTCATGGACATCTGGTAACATCTGAGAGAAAGTACTCATTTTAATCATTTGCAACATTTAACTAATTTACTTTAGGTGGTCATTTTGTTTCAGGCATTGTAAAATGTGGTTCAAAATCCACTGCATACAATAATAGAGATAGTTTGCTAAAATTATTTATAAGTTGCAAGTAATTAAATACAAGTATTAACAGTTACTCTTACCCACACTAGTGTTGAGAGCTGAGAAATTAACTGAGTTTACAATGACCTCAGTTTTTTCCTGGACGATATTTCCACAATGTATCTGCACAGTCACATTACCGACATTCATGCTCACGGTATCCGGCAGGGAAGTCAATGAGTGGTAGAAGGCACCTGTTTTAAGATAAATGGACATGTGGGGGAATGAGTTAAGCTACTGAAATATACTGGAAGGAAAATATTGTTACTGTCATGAAAAATTACCTTGTATATCAATTCAGCATAAGTTACAGATAATGCCAAGTGACTGCATAAAGAAAGGCAATAAATTCATAATAAACAGCAGCATGCAATAGAGAATATAATGCAGATCTCTGAGGTTGTGGTTTTCCTTCATGGAAAAAAAAAAAATAAACTGCAGTCCAGCAAAGAGATTTCTACTCAAAAACCACTTAACTACTTGAAATGTGATCTGCCAATGGGAATATTAGAATTATGTCAAGTTTCATTCCATCTGTCATAAAGTATATGAGTGGCCAAGATGGTGAGCAGTTAACAGCACTATTTTTTAGCTCTGCTTCATTTTAACATCTCTGACAGGATTTTTATTAAAAATTTAAATAGAACATTTCAAAATTTGATGAAAAAGAAGAGAGAGACAGTATGATTCAATTTCTTAATACCTGGCTACCTAAAACTTTGAACCTGCCTGAAACTTTTTCCTTTGACATCAAAAGGACACATAAATCACTTTCCAACTCATTTTTAAAAAGAGACCTACCATCTGATCTTGTTACTCTTCATTCATTCCTTACTGATGGGTTATCGGTTCCATCCTCCGAACCGAGCCGGCCTTATACCAAGCTCATGTCAGCCAAAAATTCTCGAGCCAAGATCCTACCCATAATGCTCTGCTCCCTGTTACCTCAGATCTTGTTTGCCGAGTTGCTGTACAGCCATGTCAAGCCTTCTTTCTCAGCTAAGAGTTAAATTTTTTGAAGTTTTTTCTATTATTAGAGTTTAGAAAGTTTTCAGTTCTTCACTATCTCCATTTTCCTACCCTATCGCAACTTTGAGATTTTCTCCCTATAGTATTTTCCATCCTTTTTCTTACCTTTGAGGTAATTCTCTATTACCATCTTTGGTAATTCTTCCTCTCCCTTTCTTACTCTTCTGGGTAGTTTCTTAACTTTTTAGTAGTGTCATACTTTCTCCCTTGATATCACAATGTTGGATAAGAAAAGTAGTGTTGGTTTCAAACAATGTACAGAATGTGTCTGTAAGTTACCGCTTTCTGATGGCCATGATTTGTGTGTTTATTGTCTGAATGTTTCCCACCTTTCAGTGGACCATCCGTGTGGGATTTGTAGAAATTTCTCAACTAGGACTCTAAATGAAAGGAAGAATAAACTTATTCAAAAAGGCCTCCTTAAAACTCCTTTCTGGGAGGCTATCACTGAATCGGAGGGCTCACCCCCTCCTTCTAAACCCTATAAGAGACATTCTTCTTCCTCCTTGAGGTCGCTCACTTCATCTTCCTCTGGACATCACAAGGAGTCGATTCACAAACCATCTGTGGTCCTTTTGGCCCCAGCCTTGACACTGCCCCAGTTTATTCTCATTCCAGCTATGTCTTCTTCATCACCACTGTCATTGGAGTTCCCGGTGCAGACACTTAAGGCTCTGACAACTTCATTGCAGACTTTTTTGGCACTGCTGACATTGGTGCAGACCCTCTTGGCACTGTCTCTTCAGGTACAGTCTCCTTCGGCACTCCTTGCCGATGCAGTCAACTTCCGAGATACTGCCCTCTGTGGTGCAGATGCCTTCGGCACCAACCTGCTCGGTGTAGTCACTTTCAGCACCATCATTATCTGTGCAGACACCTCCTTCAATGGCACCGTATTCATTTGCCACACCACCCTTCACGGTGCAGACACCCTCGATGCCTATGGTGCCACCTTTGTTGGCACAGATACCCTCAGCACCATTCTCCTCGGTGCAGACACCCTTGGTTCCAAGCTCTGCATCACACGAACTCACAAGAACTAAGTACTGTCCCTCCTTAGATCCTTTTGTGGGAAGTCAGTACAGCCCCTTTTTAAACAGGCCAGAATCCCCATCAGGTCCCTCTATGAGGTTGACCAGAAGCCTCTCAGAACAGGATGTGTTGCAGCTTGTTGATCGGTTGCTTGTGGCCTCTCTCACCCATCTAAAGCTGCACCTCCTCTTGCAGGTGACTGTATTTCTCCACAGACTCCTTCTTACACTCCTCCTTCGACCTCCAGGGATGCATTGAAGCCCCTTCCTCCAACAGCAGCTTTCCTTTGTTCGATACCAACAGTGGACTTCACTTTGGAGCTGGAGTTGTCCTTGTGACCCTCAGTGCACTGGGCACCAGGCTCTTCTCAGGCTAGTGGCTGTGCTATTGGGGCAGGCATTCTTGGTTCAACGCCAATTTTTTCTATGGCACCCTCCAGGAATCCTCCTCCCCTCATGCTCCACAGTCCTCTTGAGACTCCTGGTTTGGGGGTCAGCTTGTTGGAGCAGGATGTGACCCCGGTTCCAAGGTTGTCATACTCGGTTCTGGGCTCCCATCCCTCTTCAGGTGGTCCGGACTTCCAGGCCATGGAAAGGGCACTTGCCTCTGCTGGCAAAACATCCCTGTCAGAGTCCTTTCCCCCCTCTGAGCTGCAACTGTCACAAGCCACAACTACCAGACCCCGGGCACAAGGGCCTCAGGTTTCTCCCCCTCAGGAGATCCCTTCCTTGCATTCTTCCCCAGAGCTCCCCACTGAGGAAGTCCCTTGCAAGGCTTCATGCAAGAGAAAGCACATGGACTCCACTGAGGATTCTCTAACCAAAGATACGGACTTGGATGACAGGGAAGGGTCCCCAAGGTCACCCTCTGATGAGGTGTCCTTTGGTGACATTCTCGAGATCCTAAGACAGTGGGGCAACTGAAAGTCCTCCAACCCTTCCTTAGAGGAATCCATTTTCCTGCAGGCCTTTCATGCCTGGCCCACTACCTCCTGGGTTACCCCACCGGCCAATGAGCTTGTCCTGCTCATCATCCAGCATACATGAAAGGATCTTGACACTTTGGAAGCTATACCTCTGAGGCCTAATAAAATTTTATCTCCAGCTGCTGAACATCCTCATTGGTCCAAAGGTCTTCCAGTAGATGCCATGGTGGTGGCGGCTGCAACCAAAACTTGGCAGAAGAGAGCCAGACTGCCCATCCACCCAACAAGGAGTTTCAGGCAATAGACAGACTCAAGAAGCATGTGTTTGCTTCATCGACCTTCGCTGTAAGGTCCTTGAACTACTTGACACACTTTACGAGACTCCAGAAAGACCTTATCAACCAACTCTCTGAAACCTTGGCAGGAGCTGTTTCTGATGAGGTGCGCGACAATGTAGCCTCTCAGATAGTGACCCTGGAATTGATATCCAATTCTTCCATGCGCCTCATTTCACATGCAATGGAAGGAGTGGCTAGAGCAGCAGGCACAGGCATAGTCTCAAGATGTCATGCCTGGATGCACCTTTGCAACTTTGCAGACTCCTTTAAGGCTTCCTTTATGAATGTACCCATTGAGGTCACTTCATTGTTTGGTGTAAAGGTTAAGGATACGCTAGCAAGGTGTGAATGAGATGGTAAGACCATGTCTGCCAGTGGTGTCTGACAGTCTACCCCTCAATGATTCTACTCCAGAAATCAGAGGAGCAGGAAGATGTGGCACAGAAAATCACAGGACTCTTTCCATGATGCATGTGCTGAGTTCTCCCCTAAGGGCAGAGGGAAAACTCTAATGGAAGACACCCCTTTTGGGGCAGGGGAGGTCTGCAAAACCAGGCTTCTAGAGATTCTTTCTCTCGGCAACCCTACTAGCGCTCCTGAAGCATTTCCCCACTGCTCACCTCTGGAAGTGGTCGGGAGTCATTTTTCCTTGTACCCCACTGCCTGGCGAACCATAACCACTGATTCTTGGGTACAACAGATAATATCCAGAGGCTACCGCATTCCATTCCATCTCCATCCCACTTCACCCAGAAATTTACCCGATGTCCCACCCAGTCAAAGGGGAAGCAGCAGCACACGAAATCCAAAAGCTGCTACAAAAAAGAGTCATCCAAGTTGTCCCCCCAGACCAGATAGGATGCAGTTTTTACTCAAGATTCTTTTTTGTGCCAAAAAAGACAGGGGACTGGAGACCAATTCTGGATCTCAGCACACTAAACAAATTTGTAAAAACAGAGAAATTCTGGATGGTCATGGTTTAGTCTATCCTTCATCTTTTGGAAGAAAATGATTGGATTTGCTCTATAGATCTTCAAGATGCATATTACCATATAAAAGTGGACAAACGCTCAAGAAGATACCTCCGCTTCTGCATATGAGCCAGTCACTACCAATTTCGAGCACTGCCCTTCTGTCTCTCTATAGCCCCCAGTGTGTTCACCAAATGCATGGCAGTGGTTATCACTCACCTGCGACTTCAAGGATTCCAGGCATTTCCATACCTAGACGACTGGCTCCTTATCGCTCCCACCAAGTGTCTACTGGAGGACACCCTGGATTACAATCTTCTCACAGCTCAGCACCTGGGAATCACTATAAACTGGGAGAAGTCCAACATGACCCTGCCACAATCTTTAGAATTCATCGGAGTTCTGTTGGACACAAGGAATTGCACAGCATCTCTTCCGGATCACAGACTTCAAAGAATAAGACAACAGGTTCAGCCGCTAATCTGTCACCACAAATCTTCTGCTTGGTCAGTACTCCAACTCTTGAGGTCGATGGCAGCCTCGATCACCATTGTTCCTCTAGCCAGGTTCCACATGAGACTTCTTCAGTGGCTACTTCTCACTCAGTGGTACCCTCTACAACATCCTTTGTCTTTTCAGATAAGTGTAACTCAGAGATGCAAGCAAGCTTTGCTCTGGTGGATGTCTCAAAATCCCCAACAATGGTCTCACCCCTTCAGCCTCCATCAGCTAAAAACCATGGTGACCACGGATGCCTCCCTGATGGGGTTGGGGGGCTATGTCAGAAAAATTCGGTCCAAGGCACCTGGTCAAAGACAGAGCATCATTTGCATATCAATGTCCTGGAACTGAAGGCGGTGCTATTGGCATTGCAAGCATTTCACTTGATCCTTCCATCAGGGACTATTGCAATCCAATCAGACAACATGTCAGTAGTCTGGTACCATCAACAAGTAAGGGGGCACCAGATCTTACCCATTATGCTGAGAGGCCTTGAGAATATGGCAATGGGCGATAGCTTCCAACCCCTTTCTAATTGCAACGCACATTCCCGAGAGCTCCAACGTGATAGCATACAAATTGAACAGGTGCATTCTACAACCTCACGAGTGGTCCCTCAATCCTGTGATAGCGGCAAAAATTTTCAACCACTAGAGCCAGCCTTGCTGTGATCTATTCGCCTCCCCAATCTACTACAAGTGCAGCAACTACTTTGCCCTGATTCCTCCCTTGGGGACAGTTACCGAGAGATGCTCTAGTCCATGCTTGGCCCTTGGGTATGCTTTATGCTTACCCTCCTCTACCCCTCATTTCCCAATTTTTGAAGAAAGCACAGCAGTTAAAGAGCAAAGTAATCCTCATTGCTCCACATTGGCGTCGACAAGTTTGGTTCCCCTTCCACTGGCCTCACCTGCTAGATTGACCAAGGATTCTCAATCCAACTCCAACTTTGATCTCCTATCCACACTGTCTGAAACACCCCAATCTAACAAACCTGAAGCTGACAGCTTGGTTTCTCTACTTCCAATCTAACAAACCTGAAGCTGACAGCTTGGTTTCTCTACTTCCAGTGATTGCCAGGCAGGATAACCTCTCCTCCCTGGTGCACAATATTCTTATTGCATCTCATAAATCATCCACCAGGCTAATCTATCTCAGCAAATGGAAAAGATTTACATTATGGGCAGTGAACAAACAATTGGACCCCTTGTCAGCTCCAGTTTCGGTGGTATTAGATTATTTATCTGATCTCTTTCAATCTGGGGTATCAGTCTCTACTGTTCATGTTCATTTAGCTGCCATTTCTAATTTCCACATTGGATTCCAGGACTCTTCACTCATGTCCCACAGACTCTGTAAGACTTTCTTAAAGGGCGTTTTTCACCTAAAACCTCCCTTTAGAGAACCAGGACAACCTTGGGACTTAGATTTGGTTCTGCAAGCCCTAACAGCACTCCCCTTTGAACCTGCATCTTCATGTGATTTAAAGTACCTCTTTTGGAAAACCTTGTTTATGGTTGCTATCACATCGGCCAGACATCTGTCAGAACTTCAAGCCTTATGCATCAAACGTCCCTACCTTATTTTCCATAAGGATAGTCTCACTGAGAACTAATTCCTCCTTTTTACTGAAAGTGGTGTCAGAGCGGTCTATCAACCAGTCTATTGACCTCCCAGTCTTTTTTCCTAATCATTCTAACAAGGGAGAGTATTGCCTGCACTCCCTAGATGTTCACAGGCGAATCCATTTTTAATTGGACAGAACAAAATCTACCCGTAAATCAGACCAATTATTCCTGGCGTTTTCTGGACCAAGACTAAGTCATCCTGTTTCTAAAGTTACATTAGCATCATGGTTGAGAAACTGCATTACCTTCATCTACAACAAGAACAGCATCACCTGACAAAGTGAAAGCCCATTCTACAAAGTCAATGGCAACTTCAGCAGCTTTCCATGCTAGGGCTTCCCTCAATGACATTTGCTCAGCTGCAACTTGAGCCAACCCCCATACCTTTATTCTTCATTACAAATTGGATTTGGCCTCCAGAGGAAGAGCTTCTTTTGGTTCCATGGTGCTCAGGAATGTCCTTCCATGAGGGCCGCCCAGGGATATAGGTAGCTGGGGACTCTGTCCCATCAGTAAGGAATGAATGAAGATTAACAACATCAGATAAAGAAGTTATGTCTTACCATAATGTTCCATCTGTGTTGTTGATCTTCGTTCATTCATTACTTCCCACCCTCCGTCTGCTTCCGGAGGTTCCTGGTGGATTTCATATGGTCCTTCTTCCATTCTTGTAGGTCTGTTATGACCAGAGGTAGCCTCTACTTTTGTCTATCAACATGCAAACTCAGTCTGAGGTAAGAGGGAGCAGAACATTGTGGGTAGGATCTTGGCTCGAAAGTTTTTGGCTGACATGAGCTTGGTATAAGGCCGGCTGTGTTCCAAAGATGGAACTGATAACCTATCAGTAATGAATAAATGAAGATCAACAAGGCAGATGGAATGTTATGGTAAGATATAACTTTTTTTTCACAAAGGTCAATAATCATAAGATTTTTCTCAAGTCAAAATACGGATTTAGTCTTAAAAGCAGCTTGGACTAAATATCCAGTTAAAATGAAAGAAAATGCTATAAGATTTGACAATGACTATTCAACATTAGTGATGTCAAAGAGAAAAGCCACTTGTTAAAAGTTTAATGAAAAACAATATTAAAGCACAAATCTTGTTTCCAGCAAAAATAAGGATTCACCTTCAGAAGGAAAGAAGATTTTTAACATCTTGGAAGATGCAATAGACTTTATACAGAAAAATAAAATCCTAGAAAAAAAAAAAACAGAAGAAATAACTGCAATCTATCAACTTCTTTGAAAATAAATGCAACATGAGATGGTTGGTTAATAAAAGACAAAAACAGTAAAAAAAAGAAGGACAAATAAAATCAATGTATTTTGTGGTTAGGAATTCTTATTAATTTAATTAAATGCTTAAATACTTATGAATAGGTGCTGAATATTACTTTTTTACAAGGTAAATCATTTACTTCTTTCTTTCCCTACTTCAAATAGTTACTAGTTGTCTTTTTTAAAATGCTGGAGTTTGATTCTTTTAACAATATTTGAAATTAAAGTCACTTATTTTCATTTAGAGTTTTAAAGGTTAAAATATTCATTTTATTACAGTTAGTCATTATTATGATGAAACTTATGTTAGATGGCACACTTTCTGATATCTTGGCATAGCTGAGTACTGTTCTATTAAATATCGTACAAGGTGCAACAAATGACACTAAAGAGGCATGTTAAATTACATTCTGGGTTCTTATAGTTGTCCAGTAGTAGGCTACTGATAATATACTTGACATGCAATATAACCCAGGAAAGACATAATGTGTTTTAAACAAAGTATAAAAATATAACTTTTTACATATAAGTTATTATTGGAATGACATCAAATAACTGAAGTGATATTCACACTTTTATAAGTTAAACTTGGATCACACTTAACTGTCCTTCTTTTAATGCAAGTTTATATGCTATGTCTCCTTTAAAAAATGGCAGTCTGGTTTATATTAAACACCTCATACAAATAATGCTCACTGAATCATTAAATGTAATTTTTCTAAATACAATAGATTTTTTGTGATTAAAATACTTTGAAATGTTTTTGTTGCTTTTTTTAGTGGTTTGGAGGGTGTTGAGGGACTGATGTGTAGTATGGAGGTGGCTTGGATGCTCGTGAATGTTTTTGTGTGAAATACAGCTGATAAACTGTTCATTTTTAAGCCCTTGTCATGAAAACCAGCTTGAAACAATTTAGACTCATGAGTATTTTGTGATACTGCGGGGATTCTGAAAATTCTAAGAACTGTCCAGGTTACTTCTCCCTGTCTAAAAGTAAATAATCATAATATTTTTAATCATATGTAAAGATATCAAAGAACAGAAGTTAGATAATAAGCAAAATACAGTGACTTGCATTCTAAACCACTGTCAGTTATTAAATAGTTCTGAATGCTTGCTACTGATAGTATACTTGACATGCAACAGCACCCAGGAAAGTCATGGTATGTTATAAACAAAGTATAAAAAATATAGTTTCTTACATATATAAAAGGTATTATTGGAATGTTATCAAACAATTAGAGTAACATTCACACTTTTACAAGTTAAACCTGGATCACACATAACTGTCATTATTTTAATGTAAGTTTATATGCTATGTCTCCTTTAACAAATGACTGTCTGCTATATCTTGTACAAATAGTGCTTACTGCATCATTGAATGATTACTCAACCTTTTCATGTATATGTTTGTCTCTGTAAGTCTTCTCTTGCATTAAGGCCGTAAGTTTTCAAACCCCAGTCCTAACCTCATAAGACTGGCTCGACCTACAGCTTGATACTGACGAATCCTTGGTTCTAATTTTGTCTTTACCTTGGAAGAATGATTAATGTTTATTAAAATGGCAATTCTCTCTAAAATAGTGTTTGTCTTACAATCTTTAGTACTATCTCCGCCAAAAAAATTGATGAAGAAGATTAATAATTTTCTACTTAAATTTTTGTTTTTGGCATCCTAATAAACCTAGAGTTTCTCTTGACTGGCACTGAAAATATTGGGATAATGGTGGAATAGGATTCCCTGATATTCAATTGTATACTACTTCAACAATTGTAACAGTTGCAGCATCGTGGTTAAATTCATCTTACCGTTCAAAATGCAAACAGATACATCAAGAAATAGCATTAGTAAATGATAAATATTTTGCAATCAGTCATGCACAAATAGTCCCTAATTTATTTATTTATTTGAAATTTGTTAACTGGGTTAGTCTAACTGGGCAGGATGCCCTTTTTCAGCCGAGCAGAGACCTGAGGAGAAAAGCTCCATTACAAAAGTTAGCAATACAGTGAATAATACAAAAAATAATGGAAAGTGTGTTTAGTCATTATACGTAGCTACAAACAAGTAAATCAGACAAAGTATAAGACATACAAGTAAATCATATGAATGCTTTACACTAATTATGAATGTCATGGATTTAAGACAATTTATGGCATAAGGAAGTCAGCAAGACAGCCCTAACATTGTTAAGCAATAAGAGGACCCAGAATCTTGAGGAGTAGCTGAGAGAGGAGACTGATTAGAGGGCAATTAGTGGTGAAGGAAGTAAGATCAGAAGCTTAAGTAACTACACAGTTAAGGTACAAAAATGATGGGGCTTTAGCAGTTAAGGGAGAAGCAAAGGGGATTAGTTTTATCTGATTATTTCCCTTTTCTCAAATTCCCTATTTAAATAACATAATTTAATCTTTCCAAAAGTTCACATATTCTAACCATTGTGTTAAAGACTTAATATTTTCTGTTTCCAATTGCATATATGAATGACTGCTTAGAAACTCATAACTTCAATAAAATGCTAGAATTGAAACAACTTAAATTAATTTATCAACATCAGTTCTTAAATGGCACTGATATATGCTGAAAATTTAATGTCCAAATACAATCAAGATTCTGAGAAATGATGAATTTTACAAATATTTAGAGACATTGT
Organism: Protopterus annectens; assembly: GCF_019279795.1. Lineage (NCBI taxonomy): Eukaryota > Metazoa > Chordata > Ceratodontiformes > Protopteridae > Protopterus > Protopterus annectens. The sequence goes on from NC_056750.1 coordinate 48,105,994, forward strand.
GAACACAGAGCTTAATAAGATATTTAACCTAGATAAGAAATTGTTCCCCAAGTTATTGGAATTCTTATTAAATATCAATAATAATGCAATGACAAAAAAATCATATTTGTCACAAATTTGTAAAATTCTTAAATTAGAGTTCACATATTTAGACAATTCCTAATGGAACTACACTCAAAAATTAATAATGAAGACGTCTCTGAAGAATACAAGAAAATAACATTAAAATGTACAGATAAAACTATATCTTCATTATATTGGAACATTTCACTTGGAGATTCTTACACAGAGCTTATGTCACTCCTAACAAAATTACAATTATGTATAAAACAAATAGAATCAAATGTTGGAGATGTAATTCTGAAATAATACTGACTGAATGGACATGGTATATGAATGTGAAGTCATCTCTCCTTTTTGGAAATAAATTAGTAACTTCATTCAAGCTCTGTGTTCAGACAGATATAATATTTCTACATCTTTAGTTGTATTTAATGCTCTGATTCCTGAGATAATTCCAAACCCCCAAGTGCCAATTCTTTAGTTTATTCTTGCTATAGTCAGAAAAGTAATTTATAAAAATTGGACAAGTAAAGTTACCCCTTCTAGTGATGAATGTATTAGTTTGGCAAAATGGTTTGTAGTAGTGAGTTGCATACTATAAAGATGACAACTTCTAGTATTACACATTCATATAAATATTGGCTTAAACTTAAAGACTTGCTTGATAAATATTAATTGTTGATTTGTAAAATGTTGATGTATTGATCAACTGTGGATCTACATAAATCATTATTTGTTTTATAATTGATTTGTTTATTTATTGCTTTAAAACCAAATAAAAAGAATTATAAAAAAAGTATACAATGAAACACAAACAGTGTCTTATATTTATTAATTTTATCTTTGGCCTGATGTTAAAAGAATAAGCAATGGCAGTGAAATCCATTTAAGTTATTAATTAGAATAAAAGTGAGAGTAGAACAAATCCCAAAAGTCTCCGTGCTGGAACAAGGCAAATACAGGCAACTCACACAAGTCTCTCCAAGCTTCTTCCACAAGTCTTTATTAAACAGATGTAACCACTTTCACAATGTAAAACATTGCTTCTTCAGACACAAATTGTAGCAGCTAAACTATCATCTATATACAAAACTAAAACACATTCAGCCAGTAGCAGTTCATGGAGATACACCCCCTCTCATTAAATACCTTGACAACAAATTAAAAAACATTGAAGGGTAAGATTTAAAGAGAAATCTAACAGAAAACACAAAAAATTAATGATCTCATTCATTCGCTTAAGTTTTCTGGACTTCAAGACAGGTTTAAATGAAACCGAGTCATTGAGGCCATATCCACGATGTGCCCTCAACCTCAATATCCATTGAAATTCAGCATTCTCTGTCTTATTTACCAAATCACCCCTTCTCTTACGTTCTTCCTGCACATGCAAAACCTGAAACAAGAACATATGGTCATCCCCTGTCTGCAATGTATGTTTCGCTAGTGCATTCTAATCAAAACCCTTCCAGGTGCAGTAGAGGTGATCCATAATACATTCCCTTAGCCAACAATTTGTTTTACCCATATAAAACTTCAAACATACTTGGGAATGGGCTACATAAATCATGTTCTTAGTATTGCAATCAGCAGTAACCCTTAACTGCCATAGGTGACCAGTCCCTTGGTGCTTAAAGTACTAGGACTCATCCACATACTCACATAATGCACACCCATTACAATTCTTAATACCTAATAACCTTTCTTTAGTCATCTTGGGAATGTACAGATAGCACATTTCCTTCAACGTCTTCTTATTTCTGCATGTAAACCTGGGTATGGACCCTACCAGCCCACTAATCCTCTCATGCACTTGCAGGATGCTCCAGATTTCCTTATAATATCCCTCACTTTCCCAATGTCCTTAGTGTATGACAGAACCATAGACATATTGCCCCTCTGTTGCTGTCTATCCATCTTAAAACTCCTTTCCCCTGAAGAATAGGGTCTGGCCCTAGTATTCCGCTCCCTAACTGTTTGTTCATAAGCTTTATCCACTTCAGTTTGGGTATAATCCCTCCCTCTAAAATCGTCTTTCAAATGTCCTAGGATATGTTCAAAGTCCTGGGTTTCATAGAACAAATGTGATACCCTCATGACCTGACCCTTCACAATATTGGGGAAAATGTGCTGGGGGTTCATACTGTCTCTGTGCAGAAATGCTGGATGATAACAATCCTTCCTGTGCACTTTAGTCAACAAACCACCATCCTGATCTCTCTAAACCTCTACATCTAGAAACTCCATTTTTGTACTAGAATGTTTCAAAGTAAACTTTAAGAAACCACTACTGTTATTCAATTTCTTTACAAATTCAGTCAGACTCAATTCATCTCCTCTCCATCCAAGTAAAAGGTCATCGACAAAATGTCGATAAAAATAAATGTTGGCATTCTGCACACTCAGTATATTATGGTGCACCCACTCAGCCATTACCAGATTAGCATACAAGTTGGTACAACTAGTTGCTACAATTTGTGTCTGAAGAAGCAATGTTTTACATTGTGAAAGTGCTTACATCTGTTAAATAAAGACTTGTGGAAGAAGCTCAGAGAGACTTGTGTGAGTTGTCTGTATTTGCCTTATTCCAGCATGGATACTTTTGGGAGTTGTTCTACTTTTGCTGGTTTATCCATGTGGTTTATCACTGGGTAGTGCTTTCTTTATGCATTTTTTGGGCTAATATTACTGGTGAAGATGGCAGAAGGAGTTGTGGCTGGTAAAGAAGGTGAGAACTGTTTGACCAATGCACTAAGCAGAAATGACAGACATCTGAGTTTTATAAACGTGCAACAGAACACTTTGTTACTTGGTGAGTTGCCATTTGTGTGAATGAACAAGACTTAACTACTACAGCTGATTAACGCTCGAGATTTGAAGAGCGGTATTGAGAATGATTTGTATCGCTTCAAGAGGTTACAATGCCAGTGACATCATTTAGAGGCATGTGTTCAGATGAATGTTGTACCCAGGGACCTGTGGGTCATTAACATGTCTACTTATGGGAATACATATCCAGCTTTACTAGTGGATTGGCAACGGATTAACCTGGAAACCAGCTGAGCCAATTTAAAACTGTTGATTGAATTTTTCCAGCCCATACAGACTAAACTGAATGAGAAAATCAATCAGCAACAATGAGATCTTTTCTCCCTGGTGGAGGAGGAGTCAGCAGATTTGTTCCTGGATGAGCTCGTTGATAATGCTTTGGGTTATGAAAAGAGGCTACTTCAGATAAAAAGGAAGAAGTTAGCCAGGGATGTGACAGACTTTGTTAACCACCATGTTTTTACATGGATGAGAACCAGTGAACGACAGGAGATGGGGTGTGAGGATAAGAGGATAGATTTGAATACTACAACCAATACAAACTCCAATCAGCATTTGTCTGAGAGAGTGACGTCACCCATACAGACTGGGTCCACTTATTCCACTCCGATCCCAGAACACCTTCCTTCTACATCGAGTCCACATGTAATGGTGACAGTAGTAGAACCAGTACCTATTGTGAGATGGAAGATTATCCAGCAACCTGGGGAACAGGTTTTTCCTGTTCTTCCATTAGCTTTCCACAGCAACAGGAAGAAGTCATGCAAGCAAGATGTACAGCGTGGAGGGCAGAAGAGGAAGGACTCATGCCCCATGAGCAACATGAGGACTTTGGAGAAAATGTGGGCCTTGATTCAGGTGGACTAGTTTGGAACATATCACAGCATGTCCTAACAAGGGAAGGACTTTCTTTGTTGAACAAAGGTTTGGGTTTCATTCCTTCATCATCTTCTGACATTTCTGAGACATTATTTCAATTCTGTATGCTTGCACGTAATGTATCACTGAAAATGATGTTTGAATGGGTTTACCTTTATAAAGCCGAATCACATTGGTATGAATGCTCATATGAGCGACTCGTAATCACAAAAGTGAAAATGGCGATAGTCCATAATGTTTGAAAACAGCAAATCGAAAAGCAAATTCGCTGTTTTTCGAACATTAATGGCGAACAAAAAAAAAAAAAAAAAGTGTAAAGCACAGAGGCAAACACCCCCCACACCCCCCTAACTAACTCCAAGATCACACTACAGTGGGGAAAGGGACCATTTTCCAAACCTCACTATAGTGCAATCCACCCCACAATGTCAAATGTGCAATGAGCGAATGTCACTGTGCATTCGCTCATTGCACATTCAAACCTTTTTTCGTTCGGCATTTGCAAACTTTGCAAACAGCCTTTTGAACAATTGCTGTTCACCCAAGTGTGAATCGCCTTTCTAAAGGTAAACCATTTGAATGTGCTAATCAAACTGAAGTGATTGCTTTTAAAACAAACAGTGTTTTTATGCCTAATATGCAGCCAGTCGTTGAAGTATTTTTATGTGCATGTGAAACAGATTTGTATTATTTTTTGAGAGAAGGAAATTGTCTATGTGCAATAGTAATTTAAGTTCAGAAGAACGTGAAGCATTGAATTCTTTACAGCATAACATGAATGTGGTCATCTGACCAGCTGACAAGGGGGGGGGGGCTGGTGGTTGTATTCAATGCTGATTATGATTTTGAAAGTACGAGAGTTATGCTACTGGATGAGGAAGTATATAAGGTTGTGGATATGGGAGTCGTTGAATGGATAAAAGGGAATATAATAAGGACTTTGGATGAATGTAAATGTATGGGTATTATCACCAGGGAATTGTTTGAGTTCATTAAAGTGGATGATCCCCTTGTTCCTCAGATGCATGGACTCCCAAAAATCCATAAACATCCCACCCAACCAAAGTTAAGGCCCATAGTAGCTGGGAGTGGATGGCTGACCGAAACGATGTCTATTTACCTGGAGCAAAAGCTCAGGATAGTGCTGGGTAAATGTACAACCATCCTAAGGGACACTGAACATCACCTGAGAGATTTATTTCAAGTGGTATCAGATCCCAATTATGTAGGAATGGATTTTTAGTCACACTAGATGTAGTATCATTGTTTACCTCAATACCAAATCAAGAGGGTATAGATATGGTTAAATCGTACCTGATAAGGTGTGGGCAGATGGGTAGGCAGCAAGTGGATTTGTTATGATTACTTTTGGAGGTAATGTTACAGCACAATTTGCTCTTGTTTGATGGGACTTGTTACTAGCAAAAATCAGATGTTGCGATAGGCACTAGTTGTGCCAGCTCGTACGCTAATCTGGTAATAGCCGAGTGGGAGCATCATAATATACTGAGTGTGCAGAGTGCCAATATTTATTTTTATTGATGTTTTGTCAAGGACCTTTTACTTGGATGGAGAGGGGATGAAATGAGTCTGACTGACTGAATTTGTACAGAAATTGAATAACAGTAGTGGTTTCCTGAAATTTCGGCTGGGGTGCGGGGAGTGCCTTCTGTGTGGAGTCTGCATGCCCTCCCTGCGGTTGGGTGGTGTTTGAAAGACGTATAAATGGGCATGCCTTCATTAAAGGTTGGACTTTGAGCTGGCACCTCGGCATTCATGAAAATCTACTGCCAATCATTAGTAGACCGGAGTTCCGCTGTGGCAACCCCTAACCGGGAAAAGCCTGAAAAGACAAACAACAACAACAACTATGAAACATTCCAGTACAAAAATGGAGTTTCTAGATGTAGAGGTTTTAAAAGATCAGGATGATTGTTTGTTGACTGAAATGCAAAGGAAGGATTGTTATCATCCAGCATTTCTTCACAGAGTCAGTATGCACCCCCAGAACATTTTCCCCAATATTGTGAAGGGTCAGGCCATGAGGATGTCATGTTTGTCCTATGAAACCCAGGAGTTTGAATGTACCCTAGGACATTTGAAAGAAGATTTTAGAGGGAGGGGTTATACCCAAACTGAAGTGGATAGAGCTTATGAACAAACACTCAGGGAGTAAAATACTAGGGCCAGACCCTATTTTTCAGGGGCAAGGAGGTTTACGATGAATAAACAGTGGCAGAGGGGCAATATGTCTATGGTTCTGTCATACACTAAGGACATTGGAAAAGTGGGGGTTATTATAAGAAAAAAACTGGAGCATCCTGCAAGTGGATGGGATTAGTGGGCTGGTAGGGTCCAGACCCAGGTTTACTTACAGAAATAAGATGACGAAGCAAATGTTGTGCTATCTGTACATTCCCAAGACAACTAAAGAAAGGTTATTAGGTACTAGGAAGTGTAATGGATGTGCATTTTTGTGAGTACATGGATGAGTCCCAGTACTTTAAGCACCCAGGGACTTGTCACTTATGGCAGTTGAGAGTTACCGCTGATACTAAGAATATGATTTATGTGGCCCATTGCCAAGTATGTTTTAAGTTTTATGTGGGTAAAACAAATTGTCGGCTAAAGGAACGTATTAGGGATCACCTCTCCTACACCTTTAAAGGTTTTGACTATAGTGCTCTAGCGAAACATACATTGCATACAGGGGATGACCATATGTTCTTCTTTCAGGTTTTGCATGTGCAGGAAAAAAGTAAGAGAGGGGTGATTTGGTAAGTAAGACCGAGAATGCTGAATTACAATGGATATTGAGGTTGGGGGCACATCATGGACATGGCCTCAATGACTCGGTTTCATTGAAACCTGTCTTGAAGTCCAGAAAACTTAAGTGAATGAATAAAATCATTAATTTGTTTTTGTGAAATTTCTCTTTAAATCTTACCCTTCAATGGCTTTTAATTTGTTGTCAAGGTATTTAATAAGAGGGGGTGTATCTCCATGAACTGCTACTGGCTGAATGTGTTTTAGTTTTGTATATGGATGGTAGTTTAGTTGCTACAATTTGTGTCTGAAGAAGCAATGTTTTACCTTGTGAAAGTGCTTACATCTGTTTAATAAAGACTTGTAGAAGAAGCTCGGAGAGACTTTTGTGAGTTGCCTGCATTTGCCTTGTGATTTGTTCTACTTTTGCTGATTTATCCATGTGGTTTATCACTGTGTAGTGCTTTTTCTAAGAATAAAAGTGAGGGTGAGCACATGGGCTAACTGAATGTTTATAGGGAAAGATATAAAATGTTTTGGTGAGAAGGAACACAAATGCCCATGTAATAGTGACTAATGCGTGTATATCCAAGGTATTTGTATTTGTTTACTGGAGACTCTGAGATGGGAGCTTGAAACGGTACCACTTACTGACACTGGTTCTGCTAAACATCTTCAGCATTCATGCAGGGGATGGCAGAGACACACAAAGGAGCATGATTAGAATGAACAGTTGCTTGATGTAAACCGGAATGATGGTTTGGTTTCATAGGATCTCTGCCATAGTCTTGTTCTCTTCATAGGGATCACCTTATCTGAGTACAAGTCTTCTCATAAATGTCACTGAAAATGAAGCAGCATAGGTCTGAGGTCAGTGGCTGAATTTATAGTCATGTCAGACTTCAGGCCATATATTCTAGATGGGTCTATATTAGATAGTCGAAGTTCCTCTGAACACCTAATGGTCAAACCATTAAGTTTGAAGTTACAAAACTTTGACTATACAAAAATAAAAGACAATGTACAGAACAGTAACTTGTTGTAAGTAGGGGGGCAAGCCCCCCTGCACCCCCACACCCCCCGCTACTTAAATATACCAACTCTGAGATTTCACCACATTGAAGTGAATGGAAACCTCCACTTATGGAGATTTCCATTGAAATCCTCGAACTTTTACAAATTTGAATGTATGGTCTCGACCATATGTGGTTCGAACTTGTAAAGGTTCGACTATGTGAATGGAACCCATTCTAGCCACTTGGGTCAAAAGAGATGCTGAGCTGTCAATTCACCACTTAGTGGCTCTGCGGTCTGAATATCTGAGGTGTTGCTTGGACAGGCCACACAAACCCAAATATGTAGGAAAGTATTCTGAAAATGCACAGCAAATACTTCTGTGTGGATTCAGTTCAAATTCCACCATCAGAAGAACATCATCCATATAATTTTGTTCAAGATCTCAGTTAATGAGGTATTAGGAAGGAACTGTATTTGACTGGTGGTCAGCAATTATTAAAGTAATTATTAAAACAATATACTTAGCATATGTTGCAGGACACCATCCTTAAAGGAACCTATGATGTTAAAGAAAAAGAAGTTATGTCTTACCATAATGTTCCATCTGAATTGTTGATCTTCTTCCAGTCATCACTGATGGGTTCGGTTCCAAGCCCTCGGAACCGAGTCAGCCTAATGCCAAGCTCGCGTACACCAAAAACTCTTGAGCTAAGCTGCTACCCACAATGCCCTTCTCCCAGTTACCTCAGATCAAGTTTGCCTGCAACATATAGAGGAAACAGAAAACAGAGGCCATTTCTACGCAGAAACCCTGAAACACCACAAGGACCCAGAAGATCCACCAGGAACCTTTGGAGGGGGTCGGTGGGAGGGTGTGATGACTGGAAGAAGATCAACAACTCAGATGGAATGTTATGGTAAAACATAACTTCTTTATCTGAAGTTGTTAATCTTCTTCCTATTCATCACTGATGGGACTGAGTCCCCAGCTACTTGGAGAACCAGGGTGGCCCCTATGGAAGAACATTATTTGGATTCTCTTTTGAAGCCATGCAGTTGCACCCGCGCAGGAGGTATCTTTTTGCTGTTACACTACGTTCTTCATCCTGCTGGGAGCCTGGTCCTGGTGCAGTCTGTAGTTTTCTACAGCTTCAGCTATTTTGCCTTACATTTTTTGGTTCGCCTTCAGACTGCTTTGAACTATTATGTTCTGTCAACCTGGTGACTTTGGTTTTCTACCCATTATGTTTTACAAGTTGGACTCTTCTTTTCCATTTTTGTATATTTGAACTATTGTGAGTATTCAATATTCTGGATAGACGAGGACGCCATTTTTTGTGTTCGAACTGGTGGCTATACATTGGAGCGTTTACCTACTGCTGGGTTACTATTTTTGTGTTTTTTAACTGTTTGGATTTATTTTCGATTCAAGGTCATGGTCTATATGCCTCAGAATCATTGGAGCAATTGCGTTTATTTCGGAAGGGACGTGGACGCCATTTTTTGTGTCTGAATTGGTGATTATACATCGGAGCGTTTACTTAGTATAGGAACCATCTCCTTCTGGTATTTTTTACTGTTTGGATGGTTTTGAGACTTATGGTCAAAGAATACATGTTTTGAGTCATTGGATTCATACATGAGACATTTGGGTAGATATGGCTTATGGCTATACATTGAGGTATGTACTGGATTATTATTTATATTTCAGCTCACAGATACTGTTTTGTTTTTTGTGAACCAGGACTCTGTGAAACATCACGTTTGACCTTATATGATCTCGGCCAGTCATATTGGGACATTTTGAACTGAATAGGGCTTCAGGATGTTTTTTGGAGAAGTATTTCCAATTGTGTTTGGGGCAATTGCGTTTATTTCGAAAGGGAGATGGGCACCAGTTTTGGTGTCTGAATTGGTGATTATACATCAGAGCGGTTATTTAGTTAAGGAACTATTTCCTTCTGGTAATTTCAACTGTTTGGATGGGTTTGGGACTTATGGTTAAAGAATACATGTTTTGAATCATTGGATTCATTTAGGTAGATATGGTTTATGGTCATACATTGAGGCATGTACTGTGTTATTATCTACATTTCAGCTCACTGATATTTCTGGGTGAGTGGTTTTGTCTTTTGTGAACCGGGACTCTGTGAAACATCACGTTTGGCATTAAACGATCTTTTGTGAACCGGGACTCTGTGAAACATCACATTTGGCATTAAATGATCTCACACAGTCATATTGGGACATTTTGAACTGAATGGGGCTTCAGGACGTTTCTTGAAGAAGTGTTTCCAACTGTTTTTGTTCTGTTTGGACTGTGTATGACTTTGTGGTTTTGATTTCCATTCTGCCTTAGCAGTTATTTATCTAATGTTGTACTTTACACTATTATCTTATCTGTAGGCCTGTATTATATGAGTCCTTTATGGTATCATGTTAGTATTATACTAACAACTTTTATGGTATGACTTCTTACTATATCATATTTTGATGCATACGTATAGAATCATATGGGTCAACTGCTTTCCTATTCACAATATGTGACATATATGAGGACTGTTAACATACTCTAGGGCTAATAGTATGTACTTTAACTGAAAGGCTTATTTTGATTATTTAATGCCTTTAATGAACAGTTTTTGATTCTAGGATTTTCAGAGTTTTGTTGATTTCTACTCAGTGTATTCAGGCTGTGTTCTGTTTCCCGATTGATGAGTTTACATTATAGTGGGTTGCTCCCATGGTGGGTTGTGTGTTTTTCTTTTTTGTATTTGGACTTAGTAGCATAATTCTTGAGGTCACACTTCTTTTGATAGGTATATTACATATATGCCCTTACATGGGGTTTGCATTTGCTTTTTACACCCTCTGTCTCTTCAGGTTTTGGGGCTTGGCATTTATTTGTTAGATTTTCAAATAGTTTATTCTGAACTCACAACTTTTGGAGACGTAGCATACGTACTGACAAGTCTTTTTTTGGCTATTATGGTCTCCTTATATAAATTTCTTTAGGTGGGCCATTGAGGTAGCCGGTGTAGCTATTATTGTTGATTTGGCATCACCCTCATTGTTTTTTGTTTTTTCTGTGAGTGCTAAAAAATTAAAAAAAAAATTTTTATATATAGATCTTCTAAGTTTGTTCTCTGGTCTATCATCAGACTTGGAGGACCTTAGGGTTTTTGGAGTGGGATCCATTTCAGAGGGTTCCAACATGGAAGAGCCGATTGGCTCAGAGACTATATGTAACATTGCTTTTGACAAACTACATAAACATTTGAGGGTATTAAGATCCAATGTCTGGCACTCCAAACTATTTAAGGCATATATTGCCAAGGATATAATGCCATGCAGTTTAAGAGTTAGAATTCAGCCTCTTATTAGTGAAATTGATGATGAACTCACTAATGAATGGGCTGGCATTCAACACCAAGCCAGCATGTTTTTTGTTAAAGCCTTGGCCAAGTTCTATGAACGTGTAATAGACAGAGAGGTTAATATTGTGTTGGGATTAGTCAATGAGGTTAAACCCTTTGAGGGGGAACCTTTTTTAATAAAAATCTTACCAAAGTAGCGTCTGACCTCAATAATTTGGAAGAACAATTGAAATCTAAGAAAATCAAAAAATTTAACAAAGTTCAATCTGACTATCAAGGGAGCAAGCCCTTTACTATCACCAAGCATGTTAAGTTTCAGTCGCAACCAAGTCGTCCTTCCAAAAGGAAAAGACCTAAATCCATACTAAGGAATCGTATCTCTGATACGGGTTCATCTACGGATTAACTTTCGTCCTGTAATGAGAATGACTTACAGACTGTATCAGGATCACCCTCTCCCAAAAGAATTTCTCCTGGTGTCCCTTTAGGCCCAAATACCACCGGGGTGGAAGGAAGCATAAAGCAAATAAACACTATTCAGGGCTTGCTCAAACTAGCAATGCAGAACTAAAGGTTTGGTCTAACCATAATGTTTTAAATCTATCTGACCATATTTTGACACCTACTGAACTGATGGTTCTCAATAAAGGCTTAACATTTGTATCAGGCTTTTTTGTACCAGAAGATACTTTTGCACAATACGTTGTGTCCTTTTGTAGATTGCTTAATTTAAAAATATTTTTTGGAGATAATGACAGTAACTATGCTTATGATAAATTTGTGTATCATAAATCTCAGTTCTCGCCTCCGATGCATCCTGTGGTTTTGCAGTTCCAAAACAATATTCTCAACAATTTCCATTTTCATAGATTTGATTCTATCATAAATCTCAGTTCTCGCCTCCGATGCATCCTGTGGTTCTACAATTCCAAAACAATATTCTCAACGATTTCCATTTTCATAGATTTGATTCTCGTTTGAAACCTAGTAACATCTCCATGAAAGAAAAACATGCTATGCAGGAATTGCAGAACAATCATAACATTGTTATCATTTCAGCTGATAAGGGTGGAGCCGTTGTGGTTTTGAATTGGCTTGCCTATGATGAGGATGCCTAAAGACAACTTTCAGACAAAAAATATTATGCGGAGATGGTTATTAATCCCACTGAGATTTAAGAAAGAGATTGAGGATTTTTTGCTTCAGGCCAGGGATGCAGCCATTATTGATAGTGAAGCTATGCACCAACTTCTGGTTCAGGATCCGATGAACCAATATATATACTTTTTGCCTAAGGTACACAAAGATCCTATCAATCCTCCAGGGAGGCCTATCGTGTCAGGGAAGGGCTCTATTACAGAACCCTTGTCCCTTTATCTTACTAAGCAAATTAAACCTCTGTTATCTCTTATACGCTCACGTTTACGTGACACTACTAACTTTCTACAAATTATCTCTGAGACACAACTTGAACCTGACTAGCGTATGTGTACCCTTGATTTTAGTGCCCTTTATACTAACATTCCCCATTCTGGTGGCCTGGAGACTTTGGCCTACTGGCTAAATGAGTCAGGTTTATATCCAGCTGATTATATTGAATTCTTGCTTGACATGACTGCCCATGTGTTAACAAATAATGTATTTTTTTATCAAGAGACTTGTTACTGGCAGACTAAAGGGACAATGATGGGGTCTTCATTTGCCCCCATCTATGCCGATTTATTCATGGCCTATGTTGAGCAAGATCTCATTTACAACAGCGATAATAATATTTATTTGAATCAACTGGATATTTGGAGACGCTACCTTGACGACTGTTGGTTGGTATCGAGAGGGGGACTTGAGGAATTGTTTGATTTTCTGGCTTATTTGAATAACAACGAATGGGGTCTCCATTTTACTTTACATCAGGATACCAAGACTATAATGTTCTTGGATGTTCTGGTTACCAGATTATCAGACAACACTCTAGGTACAAAGGTGTTCAGGAAACATCCTGAATATAATACTATTCTTCATGCCTCTAGTTTCCATCCACCACATATTGCCAAAAACATACCCAAATCACAATTCATTAGAATGAAAAGGATCTGTTCTGATGAATCTTCATATCAGGAGCAGAGTAAGGACCTTATACACAGATTTAGATGTAGGGGCTACAAAATGGGTAATGTTTTTGATGCCAGTAACAAAGTTAACAAGCTTAAAAGGAATGAGTTATTAACTTATAAGGAGCACGACTATAGTGTTACACAACCAATCAGGTTCACTACCACCTTTGGCAGGAACTCTGAGAATCTTATAGAGAGTGTACATAGGCAGTGGAATATTTTGCAATATGACCATGAAATATCTAACATCATTCCCAAGAGATGCCTTTTCTCCTTTAGGAAAGGTAAGAATCTAAGCAGTTGTTTCAATCATTATAAACATCCACGAGTCTAACTTTCCTGAATCTCTACAAACTACACTTACAGGAGGTATTATAACTGGCTGCTATCCTTGTGGCCATTGTGTTGATTGCAATAAAGTAAGCACAACAAACAATTTTCCAGTAAAAATTCCCCTGTAGTGTATGATATCAGGTTTTTTGCCAATTGTAGCTCGGAATGGGTTATCTATTTGGCAACATGCACATGTGGGGCATTCTATGTAGGACAAACCTCCAAGCTACTCAGATTCAGGATTTCTGAACATATTAGTAATATCAAGAAGGGCAGAGTCCACAATGCTTTGTATAAACATCATGTTATACATCCAACTGCTAAATTTTTATTTACTATTATTGATATAATTATGGGCAAAAAACAAAACAGGTTGGCATTCTTTATTAAATTTGAAAGAAAAGAAATGGATTATTAAGTTAGGTGGTTTGTTTGCACCAGGGCTTAATGAGCAGTTTTAGGCTGAACCAATCATGTACTTTTATTTGAAATATATATGACAGCTTTTGGTTAGAATGTTTCACACTGAAGAAGGCTGTGTGGTATTGACCAGCCGAAACCGGTCTGTTTTTTTTTTGCTGTCCATATTATTAAATGGATTTAATACCAAGGATCCAGTCTGCTGGCTTTTTCTTCTTTTTTATTTGGATTCTCTTTTGAAGCCGTGCAGTTGCACCCGTGCAGGAAGTACCTTTTTGCTGTTACAGAACATTCCTGAGAACCATAGAGCCGAAGGCTGCTCTTCCCCTGGAGACCAAATCCGATTTGTAATGCTTGATGAATGTATGGTTTTAGCCCAAATGGCTGCTGCACAGATGTCATCCATGGAAACCCAGGAGTGAAAGGCAACCGAAGTTGTGATGGCCCTAGTTGAATGAGCTTTCGTTTGAACAGGTTTAGATTCATTCGCTAGGGAGTATGAAAAGGTAATACAATCTCTGAGCCATTTTGATAAAGTAACTTTTGATACAGCACATCCCATTCTTGGACCAGAAAAGGAAATGAAACGTTGGTCTGACTTGTAGAAGGACTTAGTCCTCTCCAGGTAGAAGTGTACTTGTCTATGTACATCCAATAAATGTAGACAGTATTCTCCTTTGTTAGAATAATTTGGAAATAAACACAGGGAGCTCAATGGACTGGTTAACAGAGAAGTCAGATACCACTTTGGGGAGAAGGGATGGGTTAGTATGAAGGGATACTCTGTCCTTATGGAAGATTAGATACGGGCTCTTGATGCATAAGGCTTGTAATTCAGATATCCATCTGGCTGATGTGACTGCTACCAGAAACAATGATTTCCATGACAGGAATTTAAGATCACATGTCGCAGTAGGCTCAAAGGGGGGAAATGAGAGTGACTGTACAACCATAGAGAGATTCCATGTCTCCACAGGTTGCCTGATAGGAGATCTGCTATGGAAAACTCCCCTTGAGAAAGGTCTTGCAAAGGCAGGTGGAGATAAGAGGAATGCCATCTGAGCTGTTACGAAAATTGGAAATAGCTCCTAAATGGACTTGAATAGTAGAAGCTGATGCCCCATTGTCAAACAACTCAGAACGATACTGAAATATAGCAGCTGTAGGAGTTGAAAAAGGATCTAGCATCTGATTATTAGACCAGATAGCAAATCTTTTCCATTTGTCTCTGTAGAGTTTTCTGGTGGATGGTTTATGGGAGGCCAGAATAATATCGTAGACAGGTGAGGAGAGGGTTTCCTGCCTGGTGACTAATGGAAGTGGAGAAACCAAGCTTTCAGCTTGAGAGCAGATATATTTGGGGGAGTCAGCCCTTGTGGGGGAGATATTAGGTCATAATGAGTGTTCAGGATCCAAGGAGGTTGTAACAGGTGAGGCAGAAGGAAGGGAAACCACACTTGTCGAGGCCAGAAGTGGACAATGAGGATTACTTTGCATCTCAACCAGATTGCTTTCCTTATAAACAAGGGTATCAAAGGGGGATAAGCACAGAGGAGACCTGTACGTCAACTGTGAGTCAAAGTATCTCTCAGTGACTCCCTGTCTGGGGGAAAGAGGGCAAAGTAGCTGCTGGGTTTTTTTGTTTGAAGGGGAAGCGAAAAGATCGCAGCAAGGCTGGCCCCAACAGCTGAAGATTTTTGCCGTCAAGTTTGGGTTGAAGAGACCACTCGTGTGGATGGAGGATGCATCTGCTCAGCCTGTCTGCAGTCACGTTGGAGCTCCCTGGGATATACTTTACAATTAAAAAGCGGTTGGAAGCTATCGCCCAATGCCAAATTCTCATGGCCTTATGACATAGGGGGTAGGATTTGGTCACTCCCTGTTTGTTTATGTACCAGACGACAGACA
This sequence comes from Protopterus annectens, assembly GCF_019279795.1. Taxonomy (NCBI): domain Eukaryota; kingdom Metazoa; phylum Chordata; order Ceratodontiformes; family Protopteridae; genus Protopterus; species Protopterus annectens. The sequence continues at coordinate 48,121,697 of NC_056750.1, forward strand.
TATTGTCCAACTGGATTGCAGTTGCTCCTAACGGAAGGAGCAGATGAAGTGCCTGCAGCACTAACAGCACAGCTCTTAACTCCAGGACATTGATATGCAAGTTGACCTCTAAGCTGTCCATGTGCCTTGGACTGTCTTTCCTTGGAAGTGGCCCCCCCACCCTATCAGGAAGCATCTGTGGTCACCGTGGCATTGGGTTGGGGAGTCTGGAAGTGGGGGCACCAATGATTTTCATCTGTTCTCATCCACCAGAGGAGATCTTGTTTGCAGGAATCGGTGATGAGGATCTGTGAGCTCAGAGAATGGAGATTGGATATCAACTGGGGCAAAAGGAGCCATTGTAGTAGTCTCATATGCAATCTTGCTAGGGGGACAATTGGGATGGCTGCTGCCATAGACCCCAGAGTCTGTAAAACTTCCTTTGGAGACACCTTCCTGCGACAGAGTATCACTTGTACTTGTAACCTTAATCTCTGCAGTCTGTGAGGAGGAAGAGAGACTTGGCTTGTTTGAGTATTGAATACTGCTCCCATAAATTCCAGTTGTTGGGTGAGATGAAGGTTGTATTTTTCCCAGTGTATTGTGATACCTAGGAACTCCACCAGTGCTAGAGTGTAGCGTAGGGCCCTAACCAGTAGGTGCTTGGTGGGGGCAGAGAGGAGCCAGTCATCTAGATATGGAAACACCTGGAATCTCTGAAGTCTCAGATGAGCTGTCACCACTGCTAGGCATTTCATGAATACTCTGGGGGCTGTCATGAGACCAAATGGCAGGGCTCTGAATTGGTAATGATTGGCTCCCAGCCGGAAGTGAAGGAAACTCCTAGAGTGCTTGTCCATTTTGATGTGGTAATACGCATCCCAGAGATCTATCGTGCACATCCACACACCCTCCTGAAGAAATGGGAGAATGGATTGTATCATGACCATTCCGAATTTGGTCTGAACTACTGATTTGTTTAGTTGGCTGAGATCCAAAATGGGTCTCCAGTCCCTGGTTTTTTTTGGCACCAAAAAGAATCTCGAGTAAAAACCAGATCCGCACTGGTCTGGGGGGACTTGTTGGATGACTCGTTTTAGACACAGCTTTCTTATTTCTGAAGCTGCTTCTTCCCTTTGACTGGGTGGAAAATCAGGAAGACATTTTGGAGTTCTTGGCTAAGTGATTAGAGGGATGTAATAGCCTCTGGAAATTATTCTTTGCACCCACTGATCATTTGTAGTAGAATGCCAGGCAGCTTGGGTGCAGAGAAAAATGAGCCCCGACTGCTTCCAGAGGAAAGCAATCGGGCAGTGCTTCAGGAGCGCTGATAAGGTTGTCCAGAGAAAGAATCCCTGGAGTCCTTATTTCAGAGACCCCCCTCTTCCCCAAAAGGGGTGTGTTCCATTATTGGAATCTCCTCTGCCTCTGGGGGAATCCTCACCAAGTGCACTACGGAAAGAACCTTGAGATTTTTTGTGCCATGAGTGCTGAGGATTGGAAAAACATAGGCCAATGGCAGACAAGGTTTTTCCATCCTGCTCACACCTGGCTAATGTGCCCTTCACTTTAGAACCAAACAGAGTGGACAGTTTAATAGGGGTGTTCAAGAAGGAAGATTTGAAGGAGTCCGTGAGGTCACAAATGCGTATCCAGGCATGGTGTCTCATAACTACACTTGCACCCGCAGCTCTAGCAGCCCCTTTAGTTGAGTGGGACAGCAACCTCATGTACGAGTTGGAAATCGACTCTATGGTAGCAAGCTGGGAAGCAACTTTATCATGTGCCCTGTCCGAAACTTGACCCACGAGGGTTCCAGAGAGTTCAGAAATGAGATCTCTTTGGAGCCTCGTAAAATGTGCCAAGTAATTCAGAGACCTGACAGCAAAGGTCGCTGAAGCAAAAACTTACTTCCCTAATCTGTCTACTGCCAGGGACTCTCTGTTGGGTGGATGGACAGCAGGACTTTCCACCGCAAGGTCCTTTTTTGTGGCAACCGCCACCACCATAGCGCCTACTGCTAAGCATCTAGACCAATGGGGCTGTTCCTCTGGAGGGGAGAGTATCTTGTCTGGTCTCCAGGGAATGGCCTCAGTGGTATCCGGGTTCTTCCACTCCTGCTGCACGATGAGCTTGACTAACTCATTGGTGGGGGGGGTCACCCAAGAATTAGAGAGCCAAGAGTGGAAGGTCTGCGGAATACGGATTCCTCCGAGGAAGGATTGGAGGGCTTCCAGTCACCTCTCTGCCTCAAAATTTCCAGGATGTCTCCAAAGGAGACATCATCAGGGGGTGACCATGCGGACCCTTCCCCATCATCATAGTCCATATCCTCAGTGAAGGACTCCTCTGGTGAGTCCATATGTTTCCTCTTACATGTCCGTTTCCGAGGTGGTTCATCAGTGGAAGACTCAGAAAGGAGGTTACTCTGTACAGGGGTTTCCTGAGGCTTGCACTCTCAGTGTCCTGGGGGGGGGTGGCCTGTGATAGCTGCAGCTCAGAAGGAGCGGGGGGAATGTCCGACATAGGAGGAACACTTCCCGAAGTAAGCACCCTCTCCATCACCCAGAAGGTAGGCCCGCCCAAAGAGGAATGGGAGCCCAGAACTGAGGAAGACAATCTCGGAACCGGGGTCACACCCTGCTCCACGTGGCCTGCTCCTGGGGACACAGCCTCAAGTAAAACTGGGGCAGGAGTCACCCTCGGTCTGAAGACGGAACCAATGAAACAAACTTGCACCGTACCTGGAGCCAGGGGTTCCACCCCCCCCAAGCATGAGATTCCGAAGGAACCAAAACCCAAACTCAAAGCCTCAGAGAAGGTCACTGTCTGCACCAAGGAGAGGAGTCCTCCTGCAGACATCGGAGCTATGATCCTCGGAACTGAAGGGTCCAGGGGAGGAGAATACGTGGGAGTCACAGGGGCAATGGACCCAAAACCGGGAGTAGGATGGATTTTAGGAAAATTTGTAATCCCTCTAGCTGTCAGCAGCGGATTGAACAGGCACACCACATCCAATTCAGATAGACTCCTGGTGGACCTTACTGACACTCCTGAGGGGGAATCAGGTCAGTTCAAAAAGGGGCTAAAGGCTTGTCCTGAAAATGGATCCAAACACGGGGAGTACTGGGTCCATGGTACAGTAAAAGTCGGCACTGAACATTCCCATTTTGAAACAGGCAAAAGGGGACTATCAGTGCTGAGAGAGGGCTCGGAACTGAAGGAATAGCTGGAGTGGAAGTCATTATCAGCTCCAAGGAAGTCTTCGGTACCAGTCTCGGAATGGTAATGGGAGACATCGGTGCTGAGGTAATGACAGGCAACAAGACTGGAGCCAAAATCACAGTCGGAACTGTAACAGTTGGTGCCGAGGGTGGTGACAATGTGGAAGTTATTGCAAAGTCTGTAGAGATCACTGGAGCAGAACTCAGAGTCGAGCTGGTCGGAACTGAAGAGGCGATCTTGTGCTCTGTGGAAGACTTTTGGGCCTTGTGCTTATGAGGCTTGCACTTATCACTGGCTGGTGAAGAAGGGTCAGAATTAGGATGTGTTTTGTCCTTAGATGGATGGGGTTAAGACCTCCGATGGAGAAAGAGCCTCAGAAAAAGTAGAAGGAAGCAAGCCTTTCAAAATAAGTTTATTTCTTCTTTCATTCAGCGTCCGCTGACTGAAACTGACACAAATTTGACAGGGAGGTTTGACAGATAAGTGTGGAACCCCCAGACAATATACACATTCCTCATGCAGGTTGCTATTGGGGAGTTTACCATTTCAGGAAGTGCAATGCTTAAACCCAGAAGTCCCTTTCTTTTCAGGCATACTCAAAAAAAAAACAATTCAGCAATCCAAAGGGGATAAAGAAGAAAATACCAACAATGGTATAGAGAATACTACAAGGGTAAAGAAGGACGTTACCAACAATGGTAAAGAGAAGATACTCGTGGGTAGAGCTGGTTAAGATAAAAAGGTATAGAAGAGTTTTTAAGAGAGAAAACTTACAAAATACTGAAAATTTTGAAAAAATACAACATTTAGCTGAAGAGCTCGGTGAAACGCTGCTATATGGCTGCATGGCAAATGAGATCTGAGGTAACTGGGAGAAGGGCATTGTGGGTAGCAACTTAGCTCAAGAGCTTTTGGTGCACGCGAGCTTGTTATTAGGCCGACTCAGTTCCGAGGGCTCGGAACCGAACCCATCAGTGATGAATAGTTAGAAGATTAACAACTTCAGATGAACACTTTCTGTGCCGAATTTGACTGATAGGTTCTCACAGGTCAATAAGGTAATCAGTTGTGGCAGTCAGTTACTTGAGGACTTTGGTAAGACCAAGGAACCTTGGTGAAAGACTTTTGAACCACTTCAGTAAGATTCTAGCCAATCATCCAGTGACTTTGGTGGGGGAGGGGGGAACATTGCTCATGTTTTCTTAGCAAGGTTGGAGAAACGCTGAACTTGACTGGAGACATTACTGGAAAATTAAAATAACACTTTGAGGAAATTTTGAACCAGATAACCATGCCTACAATGGCAAGAATACTAGTGTCTGAGATCTGGCAAGAAATGCCAAACATGTTGGAAGCTTTTCAGGTATCATGATTAACATGCCTTTTCAATTTTGCTTTGAAAGCAGGTACAGTAACTGTGAATTGGAAAATTGGTATGATTCCATTTTTGAAAAAAATTACAGAAGGGCGTGTTCCAGTTATAGAAGGGTCATGCTTTTCAGCCTACCTGAGAAAACACATGCCATGATACTAAAGAGGAGACTTCATCCAATAGCTGAATATCTGATTCAAGAGGGGACCCAAGGATTCTGGCCTGTTTGTGGATCAAAGGATTAACTCTTCATCTCTGCACAAATACAGGAGGTGTCTATAGAATGTTCTTTGTGGTTTACATTAACTTTGTGAAAGTGGAAAAAACATATGATTCTGTACCCTAAAATGTCTTAAGGGGGTGCTACAATAGTAAAGGTTCTCACTGTCATGCTGTTCTTCACTATATTTGCAGTGAGCATAACACTGAATGTATAGAGTAGGTGTATTACTCTGCTAAGGAAAGATATTGTCTCTCCTACCATTCATGATTTGCATGGACAGGATATAAAAGGAAAGTCAAAATTAGTAGAATATTCTGTTTAGAAATGTTAGGGCTGCATTTTTATTGTTTGCAAATTATGCTTCCCTTTTAGCCTCAAGTGACTGTGATACCAAGTTCATAGCTGAGTGTGAAACAACTGGGATGAAACATCAGCAGCTCCAAATTAGACATTATGTTGTCTTCAGCAAAAGCGTGGATTGTTTATGAAAGCTGATAAGGGGGCAGTTATTCTAAGTGAAGGAGTTTAAGTATCTTTTGGTTTTGTTCATGAGTAAGGGTCGAACGGAGTGGGAGACAGGTCAGTGGATAACATGAGTAGCAATGGCAGTACTGCACTCTGGTGGAAAAGTGGGAGCTGAGACAAAGGACAACATTCAGTTTACTAATGAGTCTGTGTCCCAATCCTAGCCAATAGCTAAGAGATTTGAGAAGTGACCAAAATAGATGAGATCACAGACAGAAACAATAGGAATTAGTTCCTTCACAGGGTTGGTAGATTCCCTGTGCCATGACAAAATGAGGAGGAGAGGAAGGGTCTCAGAGGGAGACATTGCTCCACAGGGTTGAGAACAGTTTTTTAGTGAAATCTGATATGTGAGCCAGTATGATTACACATGGAACGGCATCCAAAAAGTAGCACTCATTTTTCAGTATAAAAACCATGACAAAAAGCAAACCAAATAGCCTAGGATGGTCTCACAGCTCTGTTACTATGTGAGAATCAGTGGCTGTGATTAATGAATCTTTTACTAATTTGGACCCTATGCAAGTAGTTACCCAGTCAGCCTGGCTACACTGAGAAACAACACTTATTCACAGGGTTATAACATCAAGGAGCTGATTCACACTAATTCTGGTAAGATCAGAGATATACAGATGGCTACTCATGAGAAAGATGGTTGTTTAAGATAGGAAATATTGCAACTACAGTTCATTCTGGTATTTAATACAATATTGACAGCTATGGCTGTTGATGAAGAAAGCTATGCCAGGAGGCACTGCATTAAGGGTAACCATAACTGCTTCCAGTATGAATCACTAATTTATTTTACATCATTTTGACCTTTCCTGGGCACCAACGCTGTAAGTAGCATTCCCTCATCATTTCAATGATTTCTGAATCTCAAAAACATAGTATCTTAAAATTGTGCATCCTGAAGAGAAGAGTTCAAAGGCATCATCTGGTGTCTTCCTGCATCTTTGTGATTTAACACGGAGAAAATGAAACAATGAAACTAGCTATAAACTGTTACTGACAGCTTAAGTTAAAATCGGAAGTCATGATTTAGACAGCAAAAAGGAATCCAAAGCATTACTAAGCTGAATAAATATGTTTTTATTCCTTGGGTGACTGATTGCAGGTGTGCCACAGTTATTTAGTGCAGAAAACTGCAAGGCAGAAAACACTGGAACTCTGCAACAGCACCTCATGTCACCATACTCAAGTGCAGAGAAGTTAAGGCAGTCAAGTTTGTTTGCTATCTGAAAAGCAAGGCATTCAGTAACAGTGACACCTTCTTACATGTTCTGATAGCATTGGCCTGTAGGTAGTTCTGCACATACTTCCAAATGCTGCCTCAGTCAGTTCAGCTTCGCAGTACAGAGACAGAAGGCACGAATGACCTGTAAAGCATTTCTGTCTTCCACTCTTCCACTTGTAAACCTGAAGTGTGTGCCATTGAGGACAGACAAAAGAGAAACATGCAGAGATGGTCATATTAAAGGTGGACAGTAACAGGAAATCATTGCTGCAGAGGATTAAGGTTCAAGTAATTATTGAAGAGGATTACTAGTATAGGGTTTGATTGCCTTAGCCTCCATTTGCATATAGTGTGATGTTAATCAAGTCAGTTACCCAAACAGTGCTTCCAAGATGAGTATGAGAGCTGGTGAAGAGAGTTAAAGTTAATCTATTTCTCTTTATAACTGTGGCCAGTCTCCACTGTAAGACAAGGTGAGATAAAGAGAGAGAGGCTTGGTAATTTACTATTGTTGGGTTGTCGGGTGATGGATGATCAGGAAGATGTTCAAGACCAGCATTCAGAAATTAATGTACTCTGCTGTGCTTAACAGATATACATACACAACAAACAAACGGACAAAGAAACAAATAAATAAATGCATAATCTGTTTTCCAGCAGTATGAGTAATCCAAAGGTATTGCTGTACATTTAATTGAGCTACAGGACTTTATTTTGCTTGGCAGAACTTGCCTAATTTGCACTTCTATATAATAAAACTGCACCGTACCTCTCAGCTGTCCAAAATTTCTTCACCCCTTCATCCCTGTGCTAATCAGCACATCAGCCAGTGAGTGCCTTCCAGCACTTCTTGTTTCCATAGCAGGTATGGCTTTTTATGGAGCTGGGTTGCAAGCCTGGAGCCCAACCCTTTTCCTATCTATACACATGGGGTTGGGCACACCACATTCACAGTTATGGCCAGTCTACATACAGCATGTGTTCAGAATGTGGGAGGAAACCAGATCACCTGGAGGAAACCCCGCAAATGCAGGGTGGACATGCAGACTCCACACAGAAGGCACTCCAGCCAAGAATCGAACCAGAGAACCACTTGCTGTGAGGCAACAATGCTAACCATTGCACCACTGCACTACCCCTAAAATTTCTCAGAATGTCCTAATTTTTGTATCATATTTTTGTTTGTAACTCTTACAATTTGTGGCTTTCTGACAAATCTCTGAAGACTGACATCAGTAAATAGTAACATACATTTGTGTTTCAGACTTTGTTTTCTTCAGAAAACTTGCCTCTATTTTTGGGCCTTTGTTGGCCATTATGTTTAGCTTTGTCCAGATTTCTTGAGCTAAGAGGTTGAGAGGCATGAACTAGACTATTTTCATAAAGACTGGTGATTAAGTTGCAGTTTTTCAAAACCATAACCTGACCAAGCCAAACTGCTGAAACACACATCAGCAAATCTAGTAAACGAGCTTTAACAGAGCTGCCCTCAGCAGGATTCATGACAGCACTCATTCCTTAGGACTGGCAGAATGACTCTCAATATCATTTGTTCACGTTTTTACTGAGCTGTAGCTCAAAGATGCTACATGTCAACAAATCGCTATGTATCCCATATGTCATAAGAGTGTGGTGGCACTACTAGGAGTTCCTGTTCCATCGCATTCAAATGATACCAATAAGCACACGCAGTATCATTAGGAACACAAAGTCCTGTAGGAGGCACACCATATTATGTAGGCTATGTGGAACATGTGTGAGAGAATGTAACTATAGCAGTAGGTATCACTTAGAAGCAACGATTTTGGGTTGCCCTCAAGGGAATTACCCAGGGTACCAGCTATTTGAATGCAGCTGGAGGCAGATGCTGTTATAAGGCAGGTTTGCTGACAGTATGGCAGACGTTGGTGTATAATCCTGTTTTTCAAGATTCAAATTAGTCTAGAGCATTTTTCTTAAGAAGTAAGATACAATAAGGCCTGGTTAGCTCCAGATTAGGAAGGCTTTATCCTGAATTTTAGTGCTGCCAGTGGAAGTCATGGTGATTAGAAACTTGAAGTGTATTTTCTCTGAAGAGTGGTGAGCTAGAGGTGTTGTTTTACTCAACTATTGAGACTTTTGCTTGCTTGAGACATTTATTTGCCAGAGATCTTACAGGTGTGTCAAAGCTTTGATTTTTATGTGCCAGAGACTTTTATTTGCAAGT